>NC_051184.2:52329425-52509424 GCF_013339695.2 Rhipicephalus sanguineus
TGGTATCTACAATTGAAAAGTTTGGCGTTGTATCAGGAGCGCGTTTAAAGAGCCATGCCGTTTTTTTTTCTTTATCGGTCTGAGCCATGCCGGTGCTTCAAACTGCTTTGCAAAAAGGTCCTATACAGGCTTCATGTCAGGAAGGAACCACATTAGCATATGCAATAGAGCGTGGTAGAAGAGTAAAATAAGCACTAAGCGTCGCACAACGCGAATTCTGTATCCAGGCGTTACACAATGCGAATTGTGCAACGAGTAGGTTGTTGAATGCTTCCAACCCATTACAAAGCGCTCTGCCATAAATCTTCGTCATCATCAGGCACAGCATCAACAAAGAGCGCATAATGCCTAACATGCGTTTAGCAGATACCACGGCACTCCGTAGAATGACGAAAAATTGCGCAGTGCCTGCTGCCCTAATTCTCAAAAATTACAATGATTTATAGCGTAGTGGGTTCCTCGCAAGTGCACTTGTATTGGTTGCCAAGGAAGTCCATAAGCGCCTGATCCATTTTCTCGGGGTCTCAGTAAAGATCTTCGCAACCCCGCCCCGTCTCTCTCCCACGTCAACGTATGCTATACAGCATGACAGGACAGGGAAATAGCGACCGGGCGTCACCCAATGCAAATTACCATAACTGGTGGGCCGTTTAAAGCTTCCAACCCATTACAAAGGGCTGAGCCATAATTCTTCATCGTCATCAGTCGTCGCGCCAACAAAGTGCACATAATTCCTTACAGACGTGTAGCTGGTGACTCGCTTCTCCGCAGAATGACGAATAATGGCTTAGTAGGTGCTTCCCAACTTCACAAAAATTGTGATTTGTGGCGTAGTGGGTACCTTTCTAGTGTACTTGTATTGTAGCCCCAAGAGAGCTTACAACGGGCTCTATAAACGCTGCTCTTCCAGCTTTCGCTGTGACTGTGCTGCGATTTCAGCGCAGGCCTGGCGTTTTTTTTTATGAGCACACGAAACAACATCGCTTGTATTTCATGAGTTGCCTAATCAAGCTATGACGTTATTATAATTTATGTTGGAAAATGTTCGATTGGTTGCGGGATAACAAAATATCAAAACAAAGCGAGAAGTGTCCTAGTAAGTTTCTAAAGCTTCAAAGAATATATTATGTTGAGTGGCCCCTGATGCACAAGGTTTCAATGTCAACAGATAGCCTTCTGCCCTTATGTTAGGTATTTGGCAGTGCATTTCAATAAAAAGTCACAGTTTCGCCGCAACGACGAAGCAATGAATGCGATAGCAACAAATTGTAATGTAGCGCGAAGAACGGAAAGCAGCTTGAAATTGCCAGCGCTTCGCTCGAGCCCAAAGGACGCACGAAAAGAACGCACACAGGATGAGCGCGAACAATCATGCGTCACAGCTCGATACATGGAGCGCACTGCTCAAACATAAAGCACGCCGCACGAAACGAACGAACAGGTACACACAGGACGAGCGCGAACTAAATGTCCGAGTTGTTACTTCTTTCTGTTTGAACAGCGCGCTCCTTTCGCAAACGCGGCCGCTGGAGCGAGCGAAGTAACCTTCGTACGCTCTGTAACTTCAGCGCGGACATCGCAGGGAACGCACAAGACATACAACACCCCCCCCCCCCCCGCCCGCCCCCTTTCTTTCCGCGAGATAAGCGCACGAAGGCGACCACGCCCTGTAGGGCGAAGAGCATCGGCGTTCGCAGGAGCGGGGCGACGACCTTTAAAGGGCGTCCCGCACACGCGCACTTCGCGCCATCTCGTTGGTGTGTAACAAAGCACGCTGAAGTAAATGGTGTATATAAATAGGTCGCGGTAAGCATGTTGAAAGACGGTACTCTTCGTGGCCTAGCCGTTTAACGCCACGCGTTTCGGAAGGACAGGTCGGCCGTTCGATTCCGCGCGTCGGAAAGTATTTCTGAAATAGTTTTCTTTGCGGCTTTTATATATATATATATATATATATATATATATATATATGGTGCATGACGACGGTGACGGCAAAAACCAGCCGAAACTGTCCATATAATTGCGATCGCAATAAGACAAATATCTTGTATCGGGTGCTGCCGCGGTGAGACGACCTCGATGATAGAAAATTTTGTTTTCACTTTCGGTGGAAGTCTACTCAAAATGAAGTTCATATCGTACACTGTCTACAATAACTTACATACACAACTTATAACTGAGTACTCTTTCCTTCCTCTCTTCATTGTGCTGGAATCGAATGGAGTAACAACAACGTTTAAGTAGACTGTTTTCTTTTGCCTTGAAGATGATTAGAATATAAAAGAGTATCGGATGACTAGAACCATTTTAAACAATAATGAGCCGTGCAATGAAGCGCTAATGTTTTTAAATAGCTTCTCACCAGGCCACATAGCAAATTTTAGTTAGACGCTGGTAGCTGTTTGCCGTATGAACAGCATCATGCCTCAAGAATTTTTCAAATCGGTTCAATACGAGCTGAGAAAAACAACATGTGTAGCGGCACAAGACCATGATGCGAGGAGGCGAGCTTGACACCCTTGCCACTCGCCCCGTGTAGCATTCGCAAGCCAGATCCCTTCCCTGCCCTCTTCGGCATCGGAGCCGTAGGGCCACATGACGCATACGCATCAACACGTCATGCACATGCAAGGCCACGTGCGCCTGGCGTGCCCGAGCATGGAGGAAGGAGTGCTAATGAGAGGCCCTGACGTCACATTCGTGAAGCCTCCACATCGCAAACACTCGCATCGTCTTCTAGCGAAGGAGCAGCTAAACATTGCGCGATTTCTGTCGCGTCGTCTGCAAGCGCATGCGCGCATCGAGCGAGTCGCGAAACGTTTGCAATCTATTTTTTTCGCCTTACAAGCGGCGCCGTCGATACACGCATTCTGCTCTGTCTGTGTGTTCCTTCGGAAAGCTACGCAATGCCCAGCTGTTGCGTATACCCGGTGGAAATCGCGTGCACTGCGGAAAGTACTGTGTGTCGCTTTTCACGTGTACGTAGTACGTTCGCTTCATTGCTGATCACTAATGCATGGTATTTGCATGCGAAGCTCTTGGATGTGCGCTCAGTTGCTTCTTACTCATTGTGTCAACTCAGAACACACGTGAAGTTTTGTTTGTGGCGTCTGACGCGTCGTGCATAGCATGAGCCGAAGGCACTATATCGCGTTTTTAGAGGCTGTGTTGTTCATACGGAAGGGCAATAAAATTTTGTTGTTATCGTACTACGTGATGTATGTATTGTGCGGTGTGCGCTTGCTGCGTGCTAGTAGTTGTGTGCGCACTAGATTTACACATTTTTCGTGCACGATCGCGTATACAATATACATGTGTCCTCTTTTCGACGTGAAGTTACATCTACTAGGTTGACATTGCGCCAAAGAGCTACTACGCTCACTCCATATATACGAGCAAAGAAGCGCTAATCGCCCAATAATTCGGGAAATCGGGCTACGAGAAAGCTAAAGAAACACCTAACGCCCAACATAACGCGTAATTCGCTGTCAGGTGAGTTCAAATACGATGATGCAGCGACTGAATGTTTTAACAGCGAAGCTGTTTAGCAAATCGTTCCTTGTCCGGTGAAGCAAAAAGCTATCATCATCATCATCATCATCATCATAAACGGGAATGCGCCACAGAAATTGGGTAAATCCCACTACTTATCATCATAAACGGGTATATCCCACAAAGATCGGGTAAATCCCACTACTCACCACTGGTACACCAAAAAAGTTACACCATTTCCCGCTAAAGGGGACCATGAGGCGATGCGAAGCCGGAGCACTTGCACGATCGCGTTCCGTTGGCGTTCTTCGGGCATGCTACCGACCTCGCGTCGTGGAACGCGAAGAGGAACGCTACGCGCTTCTTGTCTTCCCTCTAGCCTAGAGCACTGCACGGGCCCGGGCCGGCCCGAAAGCCCGGGTCGGGCCGTCCGAAGCGTTTTCCGGCGGGCCTGGGCTGGGCTTGGGCTTGAAAGTTCGGGCCTGGGCCGGGCCCGGGCTTGAGGATGCGGGCCGGGCCGGACCCGCTCATTAAAAGGTGTAAGTCGGGCCTTCGAGCACACGCGAATGTTATGCATTCCATGGTCTAAGGTATACTGTGCCAAGCTGAAGTGACACGTATATATATATATATATATATATATATATATATATATATATATATATATATATATATATATATATTAACAGCACTAACAATGGGCCAGATCACGGTTGTTCCCATGGGAGGCATAAAGATTTCGGTCTTTTATTCGAGGTTGACACATACGATACATTTCATTTGTATTCCTTGGTATTGCTTGCCAAAACCGGGATATGATTACGAGGCTTGCCGTAGTGGCACCGGATCAATTTCGACCACCTCGAGTTCTCTAACGTGCATCTAAAGATAAGTATATACACGGGTGTTCTTGCATTTCGCCCCCACCAAATTGCGGCCGCCGTGGCCGCGGGAATCGCACCCGCGTCCTGGGACTTAACAGCGAAACAGCTTAACCGCTGCGCTATCACCGTGGCCAAAGCAACATTTCGATGCATGTACACACCGGATTTTCAGTCCGATCGCCCGCTACAAAGCGCACGGCATCATTAATAATCATCATCAACAACTAATATCCTCTAGTGGGCCCGGGTCGGGCCCGGTCATGAACAAGCGCGCCCTGAGGGGCGATCGGAGATCTGTTCGTTCCGCTTGTTCGTTCTCCTGGGGGAGAACAAGCGCGCTGATTAGAGAGTTTTAGCAAGTTACGGAAATACGGTACGCAAATACGGTAAGGCAGTACGGTAGCGTTCCTCCTTTCCCGCTGGTTGTGCTTTTGCCGCTCCCCGTTCCAGTGACAATGCGTACCCCAAACGACAGGTGTCTCGTTAACAATGCGTGGGCTGGCGAGCAACAATACGCCGTGACAACCCCACAGTAAATTTTGAAAAAGCTTTTGTGGTGTTGGGGTGCCTTCCCGGCAAAAGGTCGACGACCTGGAAAGGAGGAGCGGTACCGTCCTACGGTAGCGTATTTGCGTACCGTATTTCCGTAGCTTGCTAAAACTCTCTATTGGCTGAAGCCGGACAACTCACGCCATTCTAAGGGGCGTGGCCATTTCTTTTTTTTCCTTGATGTTTTCTTTTTTGGTGACGTCATGCCGCGTCATAACGAGCATGTCGTCTGCTAAAAGTGAACGGAGAGCGAGCCCGTTCGCTCGCGTTCTCTCGAGCGAACAATGGCGTCGCACGGCATGTATTTCGAGTGATGCGGCGGTTGCGGCTGCCGCAACAGCTGATTTTGAGAAAATTGCGCTTGCAACGGTGCTTCCTTGCTACGTTGGCGTTTCTCGAAGCAGATGCAGAATGGTAGGAGGTGCGAAATGCATTTGAAGAGATGAGCGAGTGTGAATTCCGGCGTCGCTTTCGTTTCTCGAAACGTACTGTACCTTGGTTGTGCGACGATCTCGGCCCCGTCATCGGGTGCGAACGAACCAGTGGGATTTAAACAGAGCGGAAGGCGTTGTGCGCGCTGAGATTTTTGCGATCGGATGCTTCCAGCGAGCTGTCGGCTGCGAGGAATTCAGCGGCCTGTCGCAGTCGTCCGTCAGGAACACGCCATTACTGTCGTTCGCGGGCAAAAAACGGTGGGTGGCCTTTTCCGGAGACCACAGACGCGAAGAGCGAACAAAGGCGGCGTTCGCGCGGCTCGGGCAGATTCACGCGTTGTGGTCGGGTGCGTGGATGGTACGCTCATCGCAATCCCGAAGCCCCATGGCCTGAGCTCCGCGGACACGACGCATTATATGTCGGGGAAGGGACTCTACGCATTCAACACCACGATCGTGAGTATTATTCATGCATTGTATGCGTAGCGAATTGTTTCATTTATATCGCTTAAACTTTCCGCTTTACTGAGGCTGTTGCAACTGAGTATAAGTGGGAGCGGTATTTTCGATCTATCCAGAACGGGAATTGGTTCGTTTCAGGGCACTTCGCTTAGGATAAGCGATGAAATCATGTGACGCGGAGTACACTTTGGTTCAGCGGCCTGCACAGTGCATAATATTACCGTTGCTCGTTCGCCATGTGTACCCGAAGCTTGATTCTCGATTTGTATTTGTTGAGATTAGCGCTCCCAGAATGTGCCGTAGTATGTCCTAATTGTTCATTGTCGTGATGGACGTTACATGGATCAATACATGGATGGATGAATAAACTTTATTTCGGTCCCTCGGAACGCGCCCTAGCATGTACATTAAATACGCATTGTTTCATAACCCTTTTTTCAGTCGAAGTTTTCGTGTTGTAGATATTTTGTGATACATTGCCTTAAACATACAGCAGTAATTTGGTTAAAAGGCTTTGGTGGCTGAAAGATGGGTTGTTCCAAGCAGTAAACATGCAGACTACCCTTTGACACTGCATTGTCCTCGTGTTAGAACTTATGGTGCAAGTCCTACCCTGTCGATGATTTGTCCATAGCTATGTTTCAACAGTCAGTAACAGTGAAGACAGATGTAGTTACATTAACATAATACCCAACATTGTACCCAAGGTCATTTATGGGTACAATTTTGACTGAATTGAATTCTGCAGACATGTGATGCCGACCTCTGGATGTCAGTCCATGTTTCCTGGGGTCATGTCATGTCTAGTGGGTATGGCGGGGGAGCCCTCTCCATCAGCACCTGGAAGCAAAACTTCGGCTTGCTTGGTAAGTGCTGTCAATGCTTGCTACATTCAAGACGTTATCACTACAGCTGTCATGCCGACCTCGTGCAGGAGACTCCAGCTATACATTAGAACCGTGGTTCCTGACACCAGTGCCCGGACGACCAGCTCGTGGCACCCCTGATAACCACTACAACAAGGCCCACACCGCCATGCGCAATGTTGTGGAGTGGTGCATCGCTGTAAGCTTGTGCACAGCTGCTCAAGCATCATTGCTGCTTGTGCAGCTCTGCACGACATTGCGTTGGCGGCACATGAGCCTGTTCTCGAAGGAAACGATGACGATGCTGACTGCTGCCAGCAGCAGCTGAGCTACCACCACAACGGGAGCCAGCAGCAGCGCAACCGTGTAGTGAACCTGTTTCGAGAACCACAGGGCCTGCATGCTTGAGCACCTGCGCAGAGTACGCCGCCGCCTGCAACGACCTCGGCAGCATTGCGTGGTGCGTGTTTGTCTTTGTTCATTGTGTTTGTCACTGTGTTTTTTTTTACTACACTTCAAATGTTTGCTACACATATCAACGAAACAGCGTTCTCCTATCAATGAATAACCCCCTTGAATAGGTTGGCAAAAAATGTGAAGCTCACCCTGACTCACTCGTGAAATATATTTTGCTCTTGGGGCTCACTCAAACTCAAGACTCACCAAAATTTTCCTCAAGCGGATTCACTCGGACTCAGGCTCACTAAAATGTTTTCACCCGGACTCGAACTCACCAATGTATTACTCACTTGGACTCACAGCTCGATCTGAATCTGAGTGAGTCGACTCATGAGTAATTTTGCCGACCTATGCCCCCTTGTCACACAACGCCATGCTGATGAAATGCTTCGACCAGGTTGTAAAATATGGCGCTTCACACTAAGCACAAGTGAGAGCTCAACTGTGAATGGCACATGGTGCCATTCACAGCCAAAGTGGTAACCGAAAAAGGCTGTTTGAATCAGGACAGCAAGATGCGGTAGCTTTAGTGCAACAAGAATCGTGCTTGTAAATGAAGTGAACAACAAGGGTGGTGTCAGAATTGAAATTTTATTACAAGTATCACGAGCAATGCACATAAAAAGCAAAATAAATAAATATCCTTTAAATTTAATGCCAAGGAAAAGAATATAAAAGTAGCTTCCTTTTATAATATACAAATGGAGTTATTACAAAGTGCCTGCTGCTCCTCTGCAACAACACACGCGTCTCGCAGCACGAAAGTCATTGTATTACATGAAACAAGGCACAGTCGAACCGGTATTAATTGAACTCGCTAAAAAATGCAAGTTGTTGGGTTGCTGATATGTCTTCCTCTATTATTGATTTCTGTTTGTACCCAATCCTGTTATCTAAACACTTCTAAGCAACAGAACACGTATTCGTCAACTATTTTTTGGTCTTGCAATATTTCAAAATTGTTGTGCAACCTAGACCTTTCACAAACGCTTTTCTTTTTTTCTAGGATGTGTAAAATCGATAGAAAACGTACAGTGTGCCACAATATTCTACACGTATACACTATAAACATAAGGATACACTACAGTGCACTATGTGCACATACTACAAAATTGCTCAATGCATGACTTTGTATAATGAGATTTTAAAAAATGACATGGCAAAACATGATTTATAAATGAAACCACACTGTGCTATGCACATGTACTACAAAACTGCTGAATGCATCACCTCGCACAACGAGATTAAAAAGAAATGACATCGTAGGACACGATTTACCATTGATCTACACTTTACTATGTACAATGAAACAGCACATCAGTGCTTCTGATATGCAGAAAAAGAAAATTAACTGAAAGAAAATTGCAGGGCACCATTGAAGCAAACCAGCGTATCATAGCTCGTGATGTGAACAAAAATAAATCTACATATATGTACAACTAGTCTTTACAAATCACTGTGCAGGTGCCTTCCGCTGCAATGAGGGCCCGGGCGAGGGTACCAACGCCTTGCAATTTGTGGACCGCGTCACCGAGAAGTTGAACCTGGCGCAGCTTTCCAATGATGCCTGGCCCTGCCGCCTGGTGTTTGCGGCTAGTAACTCCAGCGCCTCGGCCTGCCGGTTGCCCCCATCTCGCAGCTGCGGCATGAGCTGGAAACCAAGAAATGTGTTGCCATTATCATCTATAAATTTCCTGCTACCGACTCTTCGCTGGAAGCTTCTGTTCGTGAAGAGTTTCAGTGTGTGCAACAATTTCCTCTCTGTTGAAAATCCACTGACCCAACGGCATCCATGAATGGTGCTTGGTTCACCGCACAACCAACACACTTCGTTTGGACAGACCAAAGCGGTGCCGGAATTCATTTTCGCTCATCTCATCAAACGCATCTCACGCCTCTAACCACCTCTGCATGAGAAGCAACCAAACAGCCCTTTTCAGGGCTACACAATCGTTTGCCCGGCTTTAACGCGATGACTGACACAATCTCCTTCCGAAACCCTAGCTGCTGCAGTATGCAAAACATACAGCAAGCAGGTGTAACACAGGTGCAAACATGTGCATTTGTGTATGATGGCTATGTGAAAAAGTTATATAACGACCTTGCTTTTTGAACAGTATATTTAGCAATAGCATATTTTCAGTTTCACTTTTGAAGCAATTGACAAAATAGAGAAACATTTCAAGATGTTGAACATTTTTGCAATGCTACCTTTTTGCTACATCTGCAAGGCAGGACACCTGTTATTCCATCTGACAGTTATGCATACAACTAGCTCCTGCAACCGTTTGCCAAATTTTTTTTGTGCAGCCTTTTGTCTTTATGCCCACAGATGTCATCTCTTCACAAACATATGCCTGCACGCATGAGCATCACCTGTGAGCATGTAACACCATCTACAGTTAATCAAAAACATCAGCGAAACTTACGAGTTGGGGCACGGGAAAGATCCTGGGCCACATCCTCTTCAGCCACACCAGTAGCAGCTGGAGCAGGGCTCACCTGTTATAGTAAGAAGTTTCTTGATTGACACACTGAGTGCAATAAGAAGTATGGAGTGGAAGTGGACAATACCAATGTTTTTTAGAATGTTTCAACAGCGGCATGCTATGACACACAGACTACGGAGAGAGGGGTGGAGGGAGGCAAGCCTACTGGCTACGCACCTCACTCGACTCGAGGGTCTGAGAAATGGGTTGGAACACGTAGGGTGCTCTAGTGACCTTCGAAATATAGTTCGCGGCTGTTCTTTCGTCATCACCGCAAATGTGGCTGTTTCGCATTCTGTTCTGGGCGGCGCAACGTGTTAGCACCTCAGCTAACACGGCGGCCGGGTGATCCACTCGATATTGTTTGAAAAAGTAAAACTAACAGCGCGTAATGGCTCGAAGCAAACGAGCCCACTTGTTCGCAGCATACAAGTAACAATGATATTCTAAGCCAGTGCTTACCGATTCAGACCACCCGAACTATGGGCCTCGCACACTCGTCCCTGTCAAGCACGACGCGGCCGCGGTAATCCGAAATCTGGCCGCCTCGGGTGCTGCTGTAAAGCACAAGCGGGACGTGTAAGATGACCGACCACAATACAATTGTGCTCGCACTCACCTCTGCTGCCCTCGGAGTTTGGCAAGACCCTGCTGCGAATAGTAGCGCTCATTCCTCCATCGGGCCTGCCACTGGGCCCTGGTGTTACGCGCAGGGACTTCTTCGTTCAAAAGCGCTACTAGCTCCTGCCACATGTCGTCCCGGTCCTCCCTCGTGAACGACGGCTCCAGCGGGCACGACAGCCTCGCGATCTGTGGGTGCTCTTTCACAAAAGCCAGCAGAAGCTCCTTTTGACGATCCGACACCCGAGAACCAACGCAGACGTTGCGATCGGACGACATTTTGAAACTACGTCAGCCGCTACTTTTCTCTTTTTTTTTTTTTTCGCGTGCGCGACACCATCTAGCGACGACGTCAAAAAAAACTAACATTATTAAATATCATCACTCAAAGCTGTTGCTGTTTGAAAGAGTGTTTGAGCTTGAGAAGCAAAAACAATAATTTTCTGTAAAGTAATTATATTTATTAAAAGGCGAGAAACGCTTCACGGTCCCTGTGCCGACGTCACAGGATGCGCGTCTACTTCCGGAAAGCTATCCGCTTCACGATTGGCTGTTCTCTTCCTCTCGGCGGTTCTAGGCGGGAGAGCTGCGCCTCCTCTCACTTCTGTGACGTAGGCACCGCAGAACGAACGCGGAACGAACAGATCTCCGATCGCCCCTCTGGATTAGTTTAGTAAAGAACGCCCGGGCCCGGGCCGGGCCCGCGCTTGGAACGACGGGAACGGGCCGGGCTCGGGCTAGGTACGGTCAAGTACGCCCGGGCCCGGGCCGGGCTCGGGCTGGGTTCGGTCATGTACGCCCGGGCAGGGCCCGCACTCGGAACCACGGGCCCGGGCTGGGCTCGGGCTTCATAAAGCGGGCCCGGACCGGGCCCGGGCCGTAAAATCCGGCCCGTGCAGTGCTCTACCTAGCCTGGCCGTTAATTCTCACAGGGCGAGCGGGGAACGCGGACGGCAGGCGTGCGAGAGGGGGGCAGCGTAGGAGAGGAGAGAGAGGGGGAGGAAACGCGCATGCGCTGGTGCTCATCGCGGCGTGTCGCAGGAAAGAATTTAGGCATGTCTAGCCCGCGTTTCAGAGAAAGAGTGGAGAGGGAAAGTGGAGAAAGGAAAGGGGAGAGGGAGGGGAGAGGAGAGGTGGAGAGGGGAGGGGAGAGGGGTAGGGGGTAGGGGAGAGGTTGAGTGGAGAGGGTATGCGCTTGCGCAGTAAGGGTGGTCACGCCGCACACCACCGGATTGAACTCCGCCATAAGATACTTCGCATCTAAAATGAAGAAGGCAACAGTTAGCCCAACAAATGGCTGCAAAATGACGGCGGCGAGCCGAAGACCCCCAGTTTGTACAACGAGAGAATACTAGGGAACGAGAAGGGCAACGGCGGCTGCGAGAATACCCCAAAGCGATGAAAGGCCCACGCCAACAACGACGTGCCCGTAGACCTATGAGAAGCGCGAACGCTTGGTTTCTGTGCCAGGTTCTGTCTCTGCAGTTTGGACATCCGTGTCGTGTCTGTGACTGTCTGTGGTTTAACTCGAACCTGTGCGCGCTGAGAATCAACGTAGAAAAAAACTAGAATTACCTAGCTAAAGCCTAGCAACGGTCCAAAAGCAACCTAGAAACAACCAGATTAGTCTTCAGAATCGTCCAATTTGGTATTTCAAACTTTGCGCGGCTTAGTGCAAGCTTCGCCATTTTTTTTAATGCGGCACGTACCGGTATTTTCTTCAGTGTTGCACAAAAACGCTCCACGAAGAATTTTAGCGCGGAGCGCTCGGGCCTGCCACGCACGAACAGCCTGGTAAACGTCTGCTTGCAGCATTTTACTACATGCAAACCGCACAGTACCCGCTAAGTTTATGCCGGGATCACAAATATGCGCAGAAGCGAACCAGCGCGGAGAGGATGCCGCGGGGCGTCTGCTGTTTTGTTTGCCTCCTACCGGTTTGTTTGCCCCATAAATTCAACGCCACTTCCGCCACACATTTCGCGATGCATTGGGATACGATAGGGCCTCTACTGAGTTTTCCTTCCTCCATGTGCCTGAGGGCCGAGCCAGCCCGAGCATGCGAGCGACGTTGTGTCGGCGTTCTCTGTGGTGTGCTGCCTGTTTCGGCGGGACGGGCGTTGAAGCTGCGACATTTATACGGTAACGAGACTAGCGGTATCAAGAGCCAGTGCCGCATGAACGTTTAGGTAGACGCAGCAGGTTAAGTGAGCCTAATAAGCGCTGGAACGGGGTTTGGAAATTAAACAGTTTCGTTGTGAGGCCTGGCGTCTGCTCGATGCGCAAACAGCGAGAACAAGAACGCATGTGAAACAAAGGCAGATTAGTCCCGCATCTCGCGGTGATTCGCAGTGAAAAAAAAAAACACGCACACATTTCGTGATTGTCTTATTATTTCTGTCAAACTTAATTCATCTATTCAAGCAACAAATTACACAAGCTACACAGGTCGCGTAAAATAGTTATTGCAGTGTCACGCGCTACTGTGGGCGACGTCAGAGCACAGATGTCTACGTAGAGGAGCCACGTCAAAGTACTGACAACTGCGTAGTGCCTTTCTTTGTTTTACGTCATCCCCTCCTTCTTTGGGCGTGCGCCAGCGAGACGAAGGGCCAGCGGCGTTCAGCTTGAAATTTCACCCATTTCCGCAGTGTGTAGCGTTGCAAATTTTAGCTGACGTGATCGTGAACGCCCAGTGTATGCATTGCGCTCGTCAGCTCAAAATTTTCAGACCTGGTGAGGGGCCTTTTTGTAACTTATGTTGACAGGGTGTTCGACTTGTTGACGGATAGAGAAATATGTTAAACAAAGCGCATAAATGCGCTGGTATGCTTTGAAAAAGTCAAAGCATATATTTTGCTTTATGGCACATTATGCACAATGGGGGAATGTTGATCGACAGCCTTCTGCCTAGGGACGTGCGATTAGTGAATTTTGGAGCCGAATCAAATACGAATCGGAGAGTAATTATGCTGAATCGAATACGAATACTAACCCGATAATATTCGAATAGTTTTCGAATAGGAAGACAACCATTTTCAAAACAGTCATAGAGCTCCACATTTTATTTGAAACAAATATTCACAAACGTTCTCCACAGAATGTTACGATTACTTTTAACCGACTCAAAATTATGAAAACTGAGGTAAACTCGTATACAGCAGCGACAAGAGTCTTCGAAATATTTTGTAACTGTAGGTGCAAATAAATTGATGACTGCAGTAATCAAGGTGATAGTCGGTCGCCTGCTTTTAATTAAAATTGAGACATAAAGACTAAACAATTTCGAACCAAACACCACGATTACAGCTAAACGTGTAATTAAACAGAACCTGTCATCACAACATGAGCCTCGGCACCAAAATCATGTAAACAGAGTTCAAAGCTAAAGAGCAATGCACGCGAACACTACACTTTCCTCTGTTATTCATGACGCTGAATGCAGCCTTCACTTATTACCAGACGAAGACAAGAACTGATTAATGCTATGCAGCTTCAGCATAATAAAAACTGCATAAGAGTGTAGTTTTCAAAAATATCGCCTTCATCTGGTAATAAATAGAGCTTGGGTAGACCGGTAAACGCTTGAGCAGCATGCAAATTGGTAATTTAGTGAATAAAAGAAGAAAAGCATCTTTAGTTCTTCCAAAGTGTCGTTCTTTATGGGTTCTCCGGTCGGTGCTGATTATTAAAAAACCATATGAAATATATTGGGTATTTCGAATATATAATATTTGATTCGAGTCCCGCATCGAAGAGAATGCTATTCGATTCGCTGTTAGGCTGCCCAAAGTGTCTGCTAACGTTCCTATTCAAAGGCAGCCTCCCGTATATGGGTCATTTCCGAACGGAATTTGGCGTCAGGATTCGGACAACACAGCAATACAAACACAAGGAGATGATATTGTTGTCCAGGTTCTCATTTAAGATAAAAAGATCGCTTTGATCACAGTTATGTCGGTGGCACTTGTCAGCGACTCGCGAAAGTGTTAAGTGAGCTGCTTCAGAAACTGTTCAGTAGGCTTCTTGATGCATAGTCTTTGGTTTACACGGCGAAAGCTGAATATGGACGACGATAAAAAAAGAGACAATCGCATACTACGAAATTAAGAATAATGGCAACGCTGCAAGTATATACCGGGAGAGGACTTAAAGTAAAATAAAGAAAGCAACAAAACGAAGAAGTTAATAAAAAATGTTAAGCAGTAAAAATTAATTGATGCGTGACGCAAAGAAAAATGACTGACTAACGTGGGCCGTGAGTGAGACTACCCAAAAGGTCGAGCTCCTTCTCTGAAAGAGCAATATCAGATTCACTGACGCGCATGCGTAGTTCACGCACCACTTCCGCTCTTTGATTCAGGTCGCAGGTGCGATCAGCTTCTATAGGTGTGTGAAGTCTGAAAGGGCTACCACACTGTTATATTGGTGATATATTTAGCCTAGAAACCGTACGGGCATTCGTACGGGCATTCTCTAATGAAATCATTGATTGTTATCAGTTCAGTTTATGGAAAGGCCGCTTTACTACCGATCCCTACGTATGAACAAAGGCAAACATTCGTGATGCGTCTATTCACAAGCAGTTCTTTTGCATTCCTTAGCATACGGGAAGTGCATCACATAATTTCATTACAGAAAGTTTCTCAGCGCGCACAGAACAAACAAGGACGTGTTTGTTGTGTGCGCGCTGAGAATGTTTTGGTAATGAATTCCCACCAACTCGCTCAGTTTTCTATACTTTTACATGTATGACGGCACGTTCCACAAACTATTTCGCAACTTCCCAGCAATGGTGCACGGGAAAACTGGATAAATAGTAATAAACGGAGTTACCAGTCCAAACCTAGATTTCGTGCTATGCCATTGAACTGGTCGTGGTCTTTTTGCCGCTCAAACCTTTGCAGCAGTGCTATCCCGCCGACAGTGCTCTGTGACAGCCTTGACTGTTATACCATTAAGTTCCGCATGTGGTGATTTATTATTTGGGGTCACTGCTCGCAGGAACATATTCACACGATCTTGCTGCATCGCCAAACCTGTGGAACTTCTGAAATCTTTGCTTCGAATCGTGTCGCAGCTTTTGCTTTTTTACGTGTTATCTGGCTCTTTAGACGACTACTTTCAGCACAATGTACCCAGCACTATTTCAATTGTTCAAGTGAATAATGGCCATAATACAGAGTGCTTAGGCATGCTATAGCTTACTTTATGCCAATCAATAAAAATAGAGAGAGAGAAAGAGAGATAATAAAACGAGAGAAACTCAGGAAGGTCAACCAGAATTGTAGCATCCGGTTTGCTACCCTACACTAAGGGCAGGGGGAAAGAGAAAGAAATGTATAAAGGAAAGTGCAGAGAAAAGCAGGCGCGCGAAAAAAAGGTGCAGAGCGGAAGTACTCTAGTGTGTTTAATAGGCTACTGCCATGAAAAATGTTCAGTGAGGCCTTAAATGATTTGTGGTGTGACGACAGTTCAGGTCGGCATTCTAGCACTCACTGTTTCGACCTGGGTCTGTCGTCTAGGCGGGCCAACGCAGCAGCTTGCGACAGCATAGAGATGATGTTCACTCCTCGTGAGTAACTTGAAAAAGACATATTGAACACGTGTGGCCTCTCTATCCAAGAATGTCATCATGAACGGAATTTTATAGCCGTATCGGTCTGACGAGTTCATCAGTCTACTGAGCTTGTACGAGTTCGCACGTTGTACTTGGAATTTGAAAGAGCGCGAAGGATGACGAATACACGAAGAAACAAACTTTATAGTTGTATCCAAAACAACGGCAGGAACTGGAATATGGAAGCTTGTGATGAAAAAATCCGTAAACAGGGGGTGGAGGCACGAGCACCCACCCTCTGTTTGCGGATTTTTTCATTTATAGTTGTATGTCGCTCTATATCGCTTTCCTCATTCGTCTGCCGCCTTTTGCTCTCTATACAATTCCAAGTATCTTGTCAGGCCTACAACCAAGACAACATAGAATGAGAAACGCATTTTAAAACAACCTCAACATTTATGAAGTGTTTCCCTATAGTGCAGCAAATAAACTTTGAGAAAACACAACAAGTGCAACCGTGGTTGAACTATCATGTGTATATACCGTTACCTTCTTTGTGCCAATGTTTTCATGGGAAGTGACCGTTTTCATAGGAGGTGCTTTTAACACAGCGCATAGTCCGGCAGCCCCACGGGGACATTCTGTAAACAGTGTACCGCAGCTCAAAATGACAATGTAAAGTGCGGGATTCAAGTCTTGTGCTCCGGCTTGACGTCAGAGATGCCCATGTTCCGGCCGGATTGTTATGAATGGGGTCTTTGTCTTTTCTTGGAATCGGGAGTGCCTCTAAGTGGCTGCAGACGTGCCCATCACGCACGTGCATTTATCGGTGAAAGGCTAAATTCTGTATCACTGACGTGAATGTACCTGTTTACCAACTGCGACCCTGCATGATTCATGAACTTTCTCTCATACTAGCTTATATGTTATTTCTGGATACCACTGACGGTAGTGAAAAACTTGCCTAGATAAGCGTATAAAACGTTTGGCTATGAACTCCTCTATTTAAGGCTATAGAAAGCGGGTGCGTATCTAAAGACTTTCTCTACAAAGTTATCAAAATAGAATCTTTCTACCAGTATAGGCTTTGTCGCTTATAGCGAATTGAAAAAAAAATTAGGAATGATAACACTCTGACCAATCTGACTTCTTCGTGTATTTTTTAACGTGTATTTTTTATAACATGCGTCACCAGGTCACTGGCACGTCAACACTAGTGTAATTACCTACTGCGACCAAAGGCTGCACTTTTCTTTGCCGAGACAATTAAATAATATGCAAAAAGAATATAACGTGAACTTACCCGTTCTAACTTTAAAGGATCTACGCCACATAGTTGCATGACTGTAAATACTTGTGGAAGAAGCTCCTCTTCTTTTCACGAGCCTTTTTCGTTATGCTTGTAGGGAATGTTCTCGTTGTATTATTGTTTATTCTTTTGACCATAACTGTTTGTGTTTACTATATATATATATATATCAATGCGTAACAGTGTCTTACTCATCTGATAAGTAGCTGCCCTCTGTATGAGGTGGCCAGGATCACCTCAAGTTCATAATTGCCGCTTTTATTGCGTGGTCATCTTGGAAACTAATTGCAAAATAAATTCAACTCAACTCAATTCCATCGACATTTCGATACGACCTCTTTCCGTTCAGCTACGTGCACCTCGAAACTCTCAGCAAAAGCCACCGCCTGTTTTTTCGCTCGGTTGGCAGCTTCTTTTCGCCGACTATGAGTGGGCCATTATGTACCCCGTCAGGGACATGCCTCAGCCTCCTTGTGGCGGCTCTCAGGATAGGTATTCATCATCAAGCATGTTCATTGCAGAATAAAAGCCTCTCTCAGTGACTCCCAGTTTGTCCTGGCTTCCGTGAGTGGATCCCATTTCATACTAGCGAGACTCTTAGTTTCATCTCCTTATCTATCTTCTATCCTTGGCACCGCTTCCCATCACTCGATACCTATTCCGTAGTTATGACTGGCCAACTTTTATCTGTCCTACGCGGTTTGTATAAAACTGTGAGTACGCTGATGGTCTGTAATTCTATAAATATTTTGCGTCTTCTTTCTTGTACGTTAGTACGATACCGGTATTTTGGTAGCTCAGTGGCGCATTAGTGGGATTAAAGCATTCTGTCTAGTGCCGGAGTTTCCTAAATATTCAATCCTCCCCTTCTGTCCGAAAATCGACTGTTACGCCTCGTTCTCCGGTTTCTTTTCAGCGGGGCATGACTCGTATGGCTTTTCTAATCTCAGCGAAAGTAATACCTGGACCTTCATTGTCCTGTTGGACTTTGATTTCAGTCCTTGTTGAATCACTTACCTGAGAATGGGTGTTACGCGTCGCGTTTGGCTTTTTTTACTAGGACCTTGAGAGGACTGTCGATTGATTTTTCCAGACATTCTCGTTATCACAAACACCATGCTCTTATAGACTATTTTACGGATGGGATTTGGTGCCGCCATTTCGGCTCTTAACCTCGCCATTTTGTATGTTGAACAATTCAGCAAACAGCGCTATGGGGGGCGTAAACACATGAAAACGGTTGAGTCGGAGCATTCGGCGTTTCCTGGACTTATCAGTTGACATCACGATGTACAAAAGTAAGAAAAACATTGGTTTAACAGCCCAAGATGGAGGCGCCGATATGTCTTACGTAAAACAGTCATAAATCAGTTCATCAAACTTGTAATTTCTGAAACCTCTTCAACAAATCTGCCCATTACCCTAACTCTGTCATTTTTAAAAAAAAAACGTTATATCAATATTCGAACTCATCGTTGGAGTTCGTCTGTTCATGAAAACAGCCTATATGTGAAACTTACTCGTGCGTTGCGGTTTCACTTCATAGATGCCGACGTTTAGCCATTACTTAGCCTTCGCCCCGCAGTCTTGAAAATTAAAAATTCTGGTTTACGTTCGTAATTCAGCCAAGTTTTACATACAATATTGAAAACTTCGTCCAAAGCATTGGTTTATTATTCATAATGCCATATCTTGAATTTAGAGGAAATCTTATCAGGCAGACAAAGAGCACACGTGACTTAATCGTAAAAAAGGTCTGGAACAAGACTAACGTATCATAAACTGAGATGCATGTCTACAACCTACAACAGTGCTTTTTGAGGATGACGGGCCTGTGTGAACGCCTTTGACTGTTATAGCGCCTCCCACACATACGTGTCAGCGTACTTCTTGCTCATTTGCTCCTTTCCTTCTCTCCTCTTTTTCTCATATTCCTATTCCCCTTTCTCATTGCTTCAGCACAGGGTAGCCAACTGGACATGCTTCTGGTTAACCTTCGTGCCTTTTGCCTTTTTTTGTTTCCTTCCTTCCTTCCTTCCTTCCTTCGAACTTTGTTGGCCGTTTCCATCGAAAGACGACCACCGCGGCTGATATAGAACACGCGTCTTTCGGGTCAGAAGCAGAGCACCGTAACCAGTGAGAAGCGCGGCGGCCGAACAATTTAATTCTAGCACATTCTCTACCCAATCACTGTAGCAGCGGCCAGCAAATTATTGCACAAGAACGCCGGTGACAATACTTTCACTGCCACCATAGTACATAATAATGGGCCTTAGACGGAATATTGAAATCAGTTGGGCTTAAGGGTACCCCCGAACGGTTTTTACAACTTTGCGCAAACGCACTGAGCCGGTTTTCCATGCCTTTCTGATTATAAGGACCATGATGTAAGCACTGCACGTAAAGAGCACATTTTGTGATAAAGTTTTAAATATGCGCATTGCTACAAACACTAGTAACAGTGCCACTTGAAATTTCAGGTGGCCCCACTCATAACACTTTCCACGGCTGAGTGACTTCACACAGGCGACAGATCTAATTGGCTGTCCCTCTCACATAACGGATCATTTTCCAACTTAACTGTGAACCAGTGTTGTTCGTAATTGATGGAAGTCTTCATAATGTGCTGTATTTTGAAAATGTGGGCAGGTTGCACTATAGAGGCGCAAGGTTGAATCCCAACGGAGCAGGTGGTCGCCTAGCTATTCCCGGCTTCGCTCAATCTCAGTTACGTTTAATTGGGTTTAATCAGCATAATTAGGCCACGCGAAGCTTAATTATCTCGGGTGGGCTTGGTTCAATCACACATAACCTAATATTGGTTTCATTAGATTTGGACTTAACACCAATTGGACATCATTGTGCTTAATTAGGCTCGACGTAGTAATTAGTATCTTCCTGATCTTGGCTTCACTAGCCGCACTGTAAATTCGACTTGGAGTGCTTGGATAAGTTGGGCTTAATTAGGTCTTGTTTAATTAAAATTAATTGCGCTCAGCTTAATTATGCCATGTCATGCTCAGCTATACCTAATTAGAGTTGGCTATGCTTACATTGGCTCAGCTTAGATAACCTAATTAGCCCCGCCACGGTGATCTAGTGGTTATCGTGCTCGGCTGCTGACCCGGAGGTCGCGGGATCGAATCCCGGCGGCCGCGGCGGCTGCATTTTCGATAGAGGCGAAAATGTTTGAGGCCCGTGTACTTAGATTTATGAGCACGTTAAAGAACCCCAGGGGGTCGAAATTTGCGGAGGCCTTCACTACGGCGTCCCACAATATCATATTGTGGTTTTGGGACGTTAACCCCAGATATTATTATTAGTTAACCTAATTAGGTTTAATTAGCATAATTGGGCCACATGAAACAAGTATCTCGGGTGGGTTTGGTTCGATCGCGCACAACCTAATTAGCTTTATTTAAGTATAGTCTCAATTAGCCCGTTTGTACCTAATTGGTCTTAATTACGTTTGATAAAGCACAATTCTGTTCGTAGTAATTAGTGTCTTCATGAGCTTGGCTTCACTAGCCTCATTGGGAATTCGACTTGGATTGCCGGCTTTCTGTAGCTCATACCCCTTTCTGATGGTAGTTTTCTGATGACGCGAACCGGCATAATGTAAAGCTTATCAACCCCGCTGTAAAAACCAGCCACGAGAAAAGAATGAATGCACGAGCAAAATTTTTGTTACAGAAATTCGCATCGTCTGCCTGCGTCCTTTTGCGCTGCATGATGGCGTGAGGCGCTCGAAGTTTCTTGCCTCGCACAGTTCATCGCCCTTGCTGCGTTCTGGGCTACAAACTTAGTTATTGACAGAATTGGGGGCTGCCTCATCGTGGCACTGTGCACGGCAACAGCGCGTATGTACAGTGAGCGTCGGGCTCTCGGCATCCAATCGGCGCCAGAATCTGCGTGAAACCACCGCGCCAGAAACCACCATGATTCTTGTATCCAAGCTTGCAGATGATATTTCTAAGATAGCTCTAGGCTGTCCGCTATCTTGGCGTTTGAATATTATCGGCATACTCGGGAAGAAAATGTGAACGGCCGGCCTTTTCGCTGTAACTGATTGTGTCGAGATGTATCATGCTCTGGCGGACGACGGCGGTTGGCAGAGCCTAGCCACAACTCCAAAGAATCTCCAAAGAATCTCCACACCTCCAAAGAATCTGATCGCTCGATGACGAAGTTGAGGAGCAAAAGCACCGCTAAGGAGGACGGTAACATTTACTTACCCGTAGCTCCCTTGATACAAGGTACTGCACTTACGTGTTGTCGCAAGTGCGTGATAAAATTATAGTTGATTAAAAATTGTTTCATCGATGATTTAATAGAACCACCTTGCTTACTAGACACAAGCAAATGAATCCGACCGACAATTAGGCCAAGAAAAGAATAGGGGACAATAAATGCTGCCTTTTAATTGTAGTTAAATAATTACGATGCAAATTGAAATCAACCTCCGACGAGCAATCAGCCTCTCCGTCGGTGGGCTCCGAGCCCACAACCTTTGAATAACCTGTCCGATGCTCTACCAACTGATCTACGACGGAAGGCGCTTCCCCGTCTACTTCGTTGGGTATTTCTGTGTCTGTAATCCAAGCTTATCCTAAGTGCAAGAATTATTGTCCCATATGCTTTTCTTGGCCTAATCCCCCTGCTTACTGTAACGTTTAGAGCCAACTTGCTTTGATGCTGGCGCAACTGCTGCAAACTGATGCTGCCAAATTGTGTTGAGAGTGTGTCCAAACTATTACGCTGCCGAAACGAGGGCGTACGTAGGCGATGTTTGATTATGTTGCAACTGCACCACATATGATTCCAGAAAAATCTTCAAAGCGCATACCCAATCTTATGTGGATCCTTCCCTGGCTGTTACTATTCTGCCATGCTCATGTCGCTGTTTCTGTATGAAAACCATGAACATTTTAGACGCTGTGGCAGCAAGTTCAGCGTCAGAGAGGCAAACCAAGTGCTCACCAACTGTTATGTACGTACGTCGCTTGCAGACATGGTGACAGTGCCCGTACAGTGAGAGATGGTGACAGTGCTCGTACAGTCGTCCGAGAAATGCACGTAACACGTACACACGTTGCTGGTTCGGCTTTTTCTGTTGATCGTGCCTTACATATCCATACATTTTAAAGCATAAACCTCAAATACAAGACAAGTTTCATTCCCCCACGCATTTGTTGGCATCATTGCCTTCTGGCTTCATGCAGCCTGAGTTAACAAAACCTAATTCTTCTACTTCCCATTACACCTCAGCCCTTTCCATATGACTGATCAAAAAAGAATATTATACCCTGAAACTATAAACGATATCCATGATCTACAAACACGGAGACGTAAGGACGATGACAACTTCTGCTTTCCGGTCTGCACTTCCTAGACTCGTGACGTCACTGTCACTGCAACCTTTGTTTTACGTTACTTTGAAATAGCCATATATGTATGTCTTCTTTTCTCATATTTTATGTTTTAATTAATCGGGTCTTTTGAGATTTCGTGATGTGCTTCTTGAGCCGCAGCGATGTTCTGTAAATTTTGATGCTCTCGTGTTTTTGTTGTACCAGAACAAATGTCGTGCACTCACTGCAGGGCATCTACGTGTTATTTACTAGCGTGAAAAACTAGCTAAGTGAATGTCACAGTCCTTATTCGATGTCTGACATTTAAGCCCACTTGAGCGGTATGCTTCATTGACTTCGCGGCACTTGTTCTACTGATGATAACGCGTCACATGTCACTCTTGGGCTGACGGCAAACGACGTGCTCTATATATGAACGAAACTTTATATATTTAAAGAGTATGTTCTTTGAATGCTGACCGAAGATAACTACACAGCTTCATTTCAGCAACATATGCTATTTGTCGCATCGTCATTGAGCGCCAGTCTCGTTCAGTAAACTCTTTATTTATTCTAACATTTGCTAACAAAACATTTAGGCACTCCATTCAAAATTTCGGTTCAAGCAAGGCGTTTTACGGCCTACCTACGTCATTCTTTGTATTGGATGTTTCCCGCTCGCTTGGAACATTTAGATAATCAGGCATTGCGGTGCCGTTTACTAAGTCTCTTGATATTATCGCTAAGCGCTTTACGACGAAAGCAGCTATGAGATCGTGTCAGCCGACATTAGTGAGGTAGTTGTCTGCTGCCACCGCCGCCGCCGATGTTTTACCGCTATTGCGCTCAATCAGAAAAAAAAATCTAAGATCGAGCAGGATTTGAGCCCAGGCCCATTGCGTGGCAGTCTACCACACAGAGCCACGCCGGTAGTTGCAATTCCTTTGCAAGAAGACTATGCAGGTTTCATGTCGGGCAGGGACCAACGTTAACAGATGTAATATAAGGTTGTAGAAGTGTAGAAGAGTGAAATAACAACCAGGCGTCACACAATGTGAATGGCTTAACTAGTGAATGGTTTAAAGGATACAACCCATTACAAATGGCTCAGTCATAATTCTTCGTCGTCATCAGCCACCGCACCAACAAAGTGAACTTAAGGCTTACACATGTGTAGCGGGTACATCGCTTCTCCGCAGAATGACGAATAGTGGCATATATATATATATATATATATATATATATATATATATATATATATATATATATATATATATATATATATATATATATATATATATATATATATATATATATTTCCTTCTCTCTATTTCTCGCTTGCTCTCTCTGCATGGCATGCACCGAGGGCTTATTAACAATCATGTGAAACAAAAAAAGTCACAGTTTCGCCACAACGGCGAAGCAATGAATGCGATAGCAATAAATTGGAATGTAACGCGAAGAACGGAAAGCAGCTCGAAATTGCCAGCGCTTCGTTCGAGCCCAAAGGACGCACGAAAAGAACGCACACAGGACGAGCGCGAACTATCATGCGTCACAGCTCGACACTGGAAGCGCACTGCTCAAACATAAAGCAGGACGCACGAAACGACCGAACAGGTACACACAGGACGAGCGCGAACGAACTGTACCAGTCGTTACTTATTTCCGTTTGAACAGCGCGCCTCTTTCGCAAACGCGGCCGCTGCAGCGTCGAAGCGACCTTCGTACGCTCTGTCACTTCAGCGCAGACATCGCCGGGAGAGCACAAGACATACAACCCCCCGCTCCCCCGCCAGCCGCCCCCTTCTTTCCTCAAGATAAGCGCACGAAGGCGACCACGTTCGCAGGAACGGGGTCACGATCTTTAAAGCGCGCCACGCGCGGACATCGCGCCATCTACGTGGTAACTCAGAAAGGATACTGATGTAAGAGGTGTATATAAACAAGACGAGCGCGAACTAATTGTGACAGTTGTTACTTATTTCTGTTTGAACAGCGCGCTCCTTTCGCAAACGCGGCCGCTGCAGCGAGCGAAGCGAAGCACCCCACCGGCCGCCCCTTCTTTCCTTGAGATAAGCCGCACGAAAGCGACGACGCCCTGTAGAGCGAACAGCAACGGCGTTCGCAGGGGCGGGGCGACGATCTTTAAAGCGCGCGCGCACGTCGCGCCATCTATGTGGCCACTAAGAAAGCGTCCTGAATTACATGGTGTATATAAATAGCTCGCCGTTAGCCGGCGGAAAATTGTGCTGTCGTGGCCTAACGTCTAACGCGGCGGGCTGCAAAGCGAGAAGTCGCCCGTTCGATTCCGCGCGTCAGGCATAATTTCTTAGTTATTTTTCTTTGTGGCTTTTCTCTATATACATACACATATACATATACGGTGAATGACGGCGGCCACCCACGGCAAAAATCAGCCGAGACTGTCCATACAATTGCTATCGCAATAAAAAGCATAAATTTATATCCCTTTGTTTACGTGTGGCATCATTGCTATTTTGAAATTGGTCAGAAATTTTCGGGCCACGCCCACGTTTCTTGTCCTTCCCGCGACGTCAAAACTGTAAAAGCTCATCAGGTCATGGAGACTAAACCAGGCCGATGAAGCAGTTCATTATTAAGCAGAGAAAAAAGCCACGGTCTCACTGCAGGGGCAAACCCTTTGCAGGAATGCGATAGTAACTAATCGGAGTGTTAATGCGAAGTGAGAATACCAGCCAACTCCTTTAGAAAACGCAATAAGCACTGAGATCGGCTTAGTTGGTACTGATCCATAGCTTTCGTACGCGCGAAAGACTCGTAACAAGCACGAAGAACACAGGACAAGCGCTACTTTCAACTGAGATTTTAATGCGTGGTAACACCAAATATATAGCTGTAGCCACTAGAAGGAAAAGAAAGGCAGAAAACTGAACAACATAAAAACAACCAACAATTTTTAAAATATTTGGGGAGGGGCGCAGAATATAGAGAAGGGTGTTTGAGCTCCACTAACGTAAACCTGTGGAGGGGCGAAGCATGCAGTGTGCGCCGGTGTTTCCCAGAGCAAAATTACTGAGCAAGCACTGAGGTGCCACCGCCTCAGTGCTTGCCGTGTGGCGAGAGAGAGCGAACGGCGCGCGTTGACTATGGAAACGATCTTTCTGCGATCAACGCTGAACCCAGCTCGCGAGGAACGAGAACGCGCCCTCGCCCGCGAGAGAAAACGCCGACACAGGCAGCGTCTGCTAGCGAGTTTCTTGAAAAACCGACTGCTCGCGCTTTTTTTAAAGACGATAGTCTTTCTTGGGGAACTTCAACGCAGAAATTTTGGTCTGTCTTTCTGTCTTTCTGTTTCTCGGCACGTCCCTCGTTTCAGCCACTCGGCCAAAGTTGAACCACTTGCCTAAGGGCCAGCCATCATGAACGGCTGACTAGGTTCATACTTGGGTACATTGTTGATCAAAAAGCAAACATTACGCATATCCGAGGCGCAACATCACTAGGTAAGTATTAGGTGGTGTGTTCCTTTAATAGAAAATACTGTTACGGGGAGACGACAGAAGAAGGCTGTATTTACAGTATTTACACAACCACAGAGGTAGGGGTGACAACCAAGATGGCGAAAGCAGCAACGAACACGTCCTCTTCCTCTTCGTCCTCTAGGTAAGCGGCACATGACTACCCGCCGGCGGAGAAAGCACCGACTCGGTGCGCCCGGGCATAGACGGTCGCAAGGTGGGTTCTGGTATGTGATGGGGCTACAGACGGACAACGTGAACAATGTCGGTGCGGGGCTGAGTCGACGAGGACGAAGACAATGGCTCTATTTCTTACGTCACGTCGGTCACTTGCCGGCATACACGGTATGGTCCGGTGCACGGGAAGAGTAGATTTTCAGAAAGCCCAACACGTCGTGCTGGAGACCAAAGGAGGACAAGAGATCCAGGAAGAAATTGGGCGTTTCTGTGACGGCGATCGTAGCGAGATTGTTGGCCCGCTTGCGATTCGGTTAACCGAACGCGTGCAACTTGACGTGCATGGTCGGCGCGGGCAATAGTCACAATAGCTTCTTGAGCGTACTCAGTAGGTGGGTACATGGAAGGCGGCATCATCGTGTCCATCGTATCTATGTATAACAATACATTGATACGTAATTGATACGTAATTGATACGTAATACATTGATACGTAAGAGACCCTAGTTTCTTAAGCTGCGCTGAAAATGCGACTGCGCCGAAATTTGGCTTCCTCCGTGCCCTCTGCACGAGCTCATTGTTGTGTTTCGGCTTCGGTTCAGTATTGCACTGTACGAGTGCCATGGGGCGCCGCTCTGGCATTCCTGCTTTACCTAGGCGACGTGAATATAAAAGAGTGTGTGGAGAGTACTCGTTGAGTGCGGACGTTTCTTCTGCTTCGGCGCTTCGCGCCAAACCGCGTGTTCGGGCTGGCTGGCGTCCCCGCCGGTCGCGTTGGTCACCGCCGGTCTTCGCCTGCTGCTGCGCCGGGACTACCAGCCCGCAACACAGCATTCACGTTTCCCGACGTATTGCCAGATGGCGTTCATATCTCACGCAGCGCCTCTTCTATCGTCTTTAGACGACATTTGCAGCGAAGCACGCAGGTACGCGGCCAAATTTTTTTCCTTCTTTATTGTAAACCGACTGCTCGCGCTGCACAACCGTTCACCGGTACCTGCAATGTAGTACCGGTGAAAGATATCTGTTGTGCATAGTTGAAGAATAAAGATTCGCAGCGTGCACGTTAACTAAGGACGGACTGCGGGTCTCTGTGTCTAATATTTCTTCTGTCGCTCATCGCCCATTAACAGTGATTTTGCTGTGGGAAACACCGGCGCACACTGCATGCTTCGCCCCTCCACAGGTTTCACGTTAGTGGTGCTGAAACACCTTTCCCTACACGCTTCGCCCCTCCGCAAATTTTTGCCTTCACTTTGTCACTCTTAGCCTTGCCTTTCATTGCACCCAATGGTGCCACGAAAAGTACTTAGTATTGTTAGCTGACGTGACACTTTGTGAAGTTTCACACAGTGTTTCCTTGTACTTGAAAGCAAATCTCTATGGTATTACAATATAAACAAAGTTTCATATTGCTCCACTAAATGTCTGTTTCATATCCGTTCAAGGTGCGCACTTGGTCGGGTGATGAAACCGACAGTCAAGGTGGGATTGATTCTGTTAATGGTAAGTTCTTTCTATAAATATATGCACGACTTTGTTAGACAGCAATATTTTAAAAGCTTTTTTCCCGATCGCTACTCTGTTGATCACGTAATGCATGATGACATGGTGTGCATGCGGTGCATTAAAATTATGTTAATTATTTGTGTGTGCTTGTTGAATGCCTAGAACGATAATGTGTTTCCCATATTTAACGCGCGACCTAAAGTTATTCTGCTATTCCCATAAGTCGCTTAAAATATACAAACAATCAACAACATAGGATGTGCGAAACCGTTAACCTTAAAGTTCGCAGCGCACGAATTTTCAAGCTGCGGCGCTGGTAAGAGGCACTATAACTGTCCCTGAAACAGGAGGGATCAAATTATTCGCACAAAACGTACATGTGAGACGTTTGTTTTCATTGTTTAGAACACCGGTAAATATAGAAATATCAGGCGTTTAAACAGTTTCATGTTTTAGGAGACGGTGTGTATCTTCTAATTATTCCCCTTTTTGCTCGATATAACGTGTTCGGCGCGTGGCAAAGCCCTGAACCGACAGACAGTCAGGCTTTGTGATACTGGTCGAGCTCCTGAGGCTTTACGAAATCCGTGAAGCCGCAAACGTCACATGAATGTGTCGTTTATTTCAATGTGTAATATATAAGCATATATGTATTACGCACTCCGCGATAAACGACGCAACACTGCGTCGCAGTGGCCCAGCGTCCACTGCAACTTCAGCAGAAGATGGATAATACACAAGAGACAATTTGAGCGACGTATAACATTTCAATCAAGGAACATTACGTTACGCGCTAACGAAAACTTGAGCTCGCATTGGGCGCTCTGTGCCGCTCCTTATTGGCTTCAGCAATCGCCGTCGACTTTTGCAAGGCTGAATGAGCCTACTGCTGCCAACAAGCTAATGAGGCTGCAATGGGCACTAATTGGTACGACTTCTTCTTGTAATGCACTGTCAGAAAATCCAAAAAACGGCAGGAAGTGGAAGAAAAAAGCTTGCGATGAAAAAAAACGTAAACAGGGGGTGGGTGCTCGAGCCGACGTTTCGATAAGTGGACTTGTCTTCTTCAAGGCTGGAACTCCAGGCTTGAAGAAGACAAGTCCACTTGTCGAACGTCGGCTCGAGCACCCACCCCCTGTTTACACATTTTTTCAATGCACTGTCAGGTAGTGCAAGGACAGAAGACGAGACCCTAGCTGTGTCGTCTTTCGTTTTTTTTTCGGTCCTTGTCCTACCTCGCAGCACATTACAAGATAAAGTCGTACCAACACTTCTTGTTGTTTGGTCTACACGCTACAGTGAAAAATCCAACGCAATGTGGGAATCGATTTCATGCAAAGAAGTCAGCGAGCGGCTGCCTATGCCGCCTTTTTAACATCGAAGCTGTTCTATAGCCCGGCGTAAAATGTACGCCGTGACCGAAAACTGTCACCATCATAAACGGGCATGTGCCGCAGAATTTGGGGAACAGACGGGATCCCAGAACACCTGCGCCGATTTGTACGGCGTATAGAAAGAAGGTGAGAGAAAGAGAAATAAGGTAGAGGGAGAAAAAGAAAGACGTGGAAATAAAGAGATAGAAAGAAAATCTTGGCGAAAAAAATATCTTTCGAGGCGGTGGGATTCGAACCCGCGTACCCATGATCCGAAAGCGAGCGTCTTAACCACTCGAGTATTCAGGCATGCTGCCAGAACGCAGCACAGCCTTGTGAAGTATAGTGAAGCAAGGGGGGTAGGAAAGGGAAGTGAGCGTAAGAAGGAGAGATGTGAGGGTGAGGAAGATTGAAGGGAGGAAGGAACAGAGTAAAAGCATAGCATATAATGAATGAAAAAGTGAGGAATAAAATAAAATATGTACAAAGAGAAAGAAAGAGAATCAAAGAAAGAAATCGAAGAAAAAAGATTGAAAGAAAGAGGAAGCAAGTGAGAAGAGACAGACAAAGAAAGGAAAGAAACAGAAAGACAGAAAGTGAAGAAAAGAAAGAAATAGAGAGAAAGAGGGAGGGAAATCTAAATAGAAACATAAAAAAGAGAGAAACAACCGAGAAAAAGAAAGAGAGAGAGAAAGAGAAAACTAAAGAGAACCAAAAAGGCCTGCCCAGCTCCGCACTTCCTTAAGGCTTGGCACCACTTATAGTGCGAAGCTTAGAATTAGCTTCGTGGTCTCTTTAGCATTTCGCCTCCAGTGCAAGCTTTTTTTTTTGCTTGGAGCCAACCGCTGCGAGCTAGATCGATGCCTTTGAAAGCGTTCTGTGTTGTTGGCATATCAAGAGCTTACCAGCCACGTCCAGTTCACAGGAGCCTAAAGGGTAGCTCATTATCTGATGTAAGATCGCTAAATACGTTAAAACACCTTAGTTTTACCAAAACCAGGTGCACGCAACGGTGCAAAGAGGTACGTATCAGACGTAGCTGTCGTCGTCGTGTTCCTGAGGGGTCGAACAACTCTTGGAACTATAGCTTGCTGAGTCAGAGTAGTACAAATATAATATTTATTTATTACATTGTTAGCAAAGCGGTTAGCCAACACTGCAACCACATTTGACGTTGCACCGGAATGACTACTGTATAAGGTATTTTCCCCTAGCAGTTTAGGTTACTTGACTACCAAGCAGATTTCCAGGGTCTTATTCTCTTTGGAACTGCGATTTCTATTTTTTGCTTCTATCAAAATTTTCTGCTACGCGGGCTCCGTAACGCTACCGTGTGAGCATTTATAATGTCTATTCTCACCAGTGCTGGGTTCACAGAGGCTGTAGATCGCCCCGCCACGGTGGTCTAGTGTTTATGGCGCTCGACTGCTGACACGAAGGTCGCGGGATCGAATCCCGGCCGCGGCGGCCGCATTTTCGATGGAGGCGAAATTGTTTGAGGCCCGTGTACCTAGCTTTAGGTGCACGTTAAAGAACCCCAGGTGGTCGAAATTTCCGGAGCCCTCCACTACGGCGTCTCTCGTAATCATATCGTGGTTTTGGGACGTTAAACCTCAAATGTTATTATTATCAGAGGCTGTAGATCACTTGTGGCGCATACCCATATTGCATCGGCCAGGCTACCAACTGTTTATTGTCGGTTCACAGAAGCCAATATATAGGCATGCCGCACTGCGCCATCACGATGCGCACAACACCAAGATTACTTTACAAAACTATACCGCGGAAAGAGCTGTGAAAAAAGCAGGTCATTTGTTGCAAGCGCCACAACCTTTACTACGTAATCACAAAGTGTACACCTCTATTTTTATCTCTTTACTTTTTTTATCTTTTTATTACTCTAAGATACTGCGACCGCACGGACAACACATGAAAGGGCACCATGAATTATAATTGAAATCTAAAATGACTAAAACAATAAACAACACTTCTCATATCATCCCAAGCCAGCAACAAAACAACAACGATGAAGCACAACACCAAGAGAGTCGAAACTTAAAACCTTCTAAAAAACGTTACAAATGGCCATATGGCAAACAAAACAGGTGAACAGAGTGCACAGCAACTAAACCTCGTCAAAAGGGTAACAAAAGAAAGCCCTGGCAAAGTCCTACCCACAATATTAAACATGGCCATTTAGGAACACTATTTCTTTGTCTGAAAGCGAAATCGACGGCATGCTTACGTATTTGTCATTGTACTGTCTTATCAGTACGCTTCTGTGATCTCCCTGTCAGTCTTTTCCCGGGCCTTTGCCATGACTATACACATTGGAATGTGTCCTGTGGAATGCGGGTATATGTCACAGGTGATTAGGTGTCTATATCAACCCAACAACGGCAACGATAAACGCGAAATGTTAACGCGATAGCGTAAAAGAGCCCTTGCGTCGCGCTCAATCCAGTACCGGCGTCGGCGGCGCTGTTGGTCAGAGAAAAATTCCAAACGACGCAAAAAATTAAAATCACGATTCTAGCCGGAATTGAACTAGGCATTCTACGTGGCAGTTAAGTATTCTATTGCAGACTTAAGTCAGTGCTAGAAACCGCTTATGAAAGAGGCCCTACAGAGGAATCATGTCGCGACAGCGTCAAATGTGGTCGCAGTGTTGGCTTTCCGCTTTTTTTCGACACCGGAGGGATGCGCTAACCATCGCTAGTTATGACATGCACATTATTGCAACGTAACGCGCACTTCGCTACGATAAAGCTGACGACTGTGCTCTAAAGTTTGTGCTGACATTGTCAGCCCACAATCTATGCTTTATGCGCCACTGTGGTCGAAGTCCCTAGTAAGCATACAATGGGCACACAACTACTTAATTTACACAGAGACGTCTATGCACTGCGTAACCGTTGGCTAAACGAAGAAAAAAAATGCCCCCACCTCCGCGAAGAGAATCGTGAGGAAATGCGAATGCATTTCTTGCGCCGAGAGTACAGGGCGTAGTAATTTTAATGGCGTAAATTAATGACGAGACGAGGATTTGTACCGTAACCATTTATTCACACATTCATCAGCACCTGTTTGTGTTGTCATTGTACCTGACGGCCATAATCTCAGCCTTGTGGTCGCCGTTGGCGTTTCACAGCGGCGTCTCGAGTACACATTTCCGGATGTTCTTGAGAGGCGCCCAGCCAGCGAACGATCGAGAGTGAGGCGCGAGCGGACGGGAGAGTGGGGCGCAGGGAGGAGAGAGAGCGAACGGCGAGAGAAGGAGCGGCGAAGCACTGCACCTACTCTCTCCTACACTCTCTCGCACCACATGCTCCGGTTGCTAGGGGCGAGGATAAGCGCGCGCGCCCGCAGCTGTTGCTATGGGAGAGGGAGTGAGAGCGGAGAGATAACACCTGCCGGCGCGCGGACACCGACAGACGCCTGACATAGCCCGACTAAGAAATGCATTCGCATTTAAAAGCGAGCATAGGCAGCTACTGGCTACCTGCTACGCATGAAATAGATTCCTACAACGCGTGGGATCTGCCGGATACTTCTTTCTTTCGGAGTCTACAAATATACATCGTCCTCCCCATTATTCATCTAACTTAGGAGTCATCAAATGTTTCCTGAGTGAGTGTGTGCACAGTGTAATTTTGGGTATCGCTACTTCTTGTTTCAGGTTGTCACAAGTGGAGGTGACGTGGCTTTCATTTTTTCACGCTCTATATGGCGTTATCGTATAGTCTTTCCGACAGTGCTTGTTTAAACCATGCATTAAACTTTAGTTGGCTCGAAATATTAAACATAATGCCTAATTATCTGTTAGTTTTTTTTCGCTCAAAACATTCCCTTTGTCGCAACACTCATAGTTTAAATACCAAATTCCAGTATTCGCGGTAAAGGGTTAATAATCCGCGCACGTCAACATGTCAATATATAGTTGTACTTAGTCAGTGCACATATTTCTTCGCTTTTCCTGCGAGCATCTGTAGTCGATTATGAATTATGTCCCTAATTACTACCTATTGACTGGCCGCTCTGATGTTATCCTATGTAATGAAAAATTATAGCTTTTACAGGGATACATGCCGGCAGTTTGCAGAAATCGTCTCAAATGCGGACATGAGCTAAAAACAGTCATTCCACTAGTTCGACCACATATCTATAAGTGCCGTAATCGGCTTATCAGAAGCCACGTAAAAATTGAGCCCGAAAATGTTGGTGTAGAGACGAACGTTAATTCAATCTGCAGACAGCTTCCCCTCGGCACTATACTTCTTATTTAATCATCCAACAGCCACGACAGTCTAGCGGTTATGGCGCTCGACTGCTGACCTGAGGGTTCGATCGCTGAGGTGGCGTTCCAATTTCGATGGTGGTGAGAAGCTCGAAGTCTGTGTACTTAGATTTAGGTTCACGTTAAAGAACACCAGGTGGTCGAAATTTCCGGAGCCCTTCCTTACGTCGCCCCTCATAATCATATTGTGGTTTTAGGACGTATAACCCCAACAATTACTGTTATTCAGTCATTCAATCAATTTTATTCATCCAATCGATTCTTGAAAGCGATTGATATTATATGAATGATTGGTAACTTTACGCATGACCTTTATTTCACAGAAATTATCGCCTCTCGGCCACAGTTAGGAATCGGGTAGAGGGGCAATTTTGAATAAAATCACAGAAAAAAGGAAATGCAGCTCAAACAAGGGTGAAGTTAATCAAGGGCAGATACCGCACAAAGAGCGAAGAATAGGGGATATTCATGATGCTTGGTGCTTCGGCAACAGTGGGCGCGTCCGCCATTTTTTGATGGGCGACGTCGCGGCATTGTCTGCTATAGAGTCTCCATAAGGACAGGCCACGGAGAGGCTGAGCCGCACTCGTTGACGAAGCTTTCAGACCAAGAAAACGCGGCCGTTTCTTTCGACATCCAGCGCCGAACGGTCTGCGGACCTCACTGTGCTGCTGAGAACTCACTATCGGAGATATGCGCGCTTAAAATATCATCCGGACGGCAACCGCAAGAGTCTTACCGCTTCATAAAGCCAAACTGTTGTGCTCTAGTGGCGTGCGCTTCCGATCTGCGGTAGGCTTTCAAGAAAAGCGTTCGTTGCAGAGGAGGTGTAACTTCCAAACTTCCAAGATGACCTTACACTGCAATACATCTCGATTGTATTTCCCACTGTGATTTTATACACGCGTCATTGACACTCGTCTAATATCGACACCACGTTGTTCATGCGCGATCTGTGAAACTCTGTGCTGTTTCTTTCGGCTCATTCCTTTAGCCACAAGTATCTCTACACCCTCCGCAGTAGCGTGTGTTGTAGTTCTTTTTAAATAAAACAGGTATGGACGTTTGCATGAGTGGTGCGCCGCAAACCAAACAAAAAATTGGGGGACGCTTAAGCTTCGCCTTTAAGAGCTGAACGCGATAGCGATATTCTGTTCCTAGTGCGCAGTTCGAACACTACGAGGGTTTAACAGAATGCGCCCACTAAGGCGTGTGCCTTATGTAATGGGTAGCATGCTTTAAACCAGGAGCAATTATGCGCGAGAAACTTCTTCGAAGTTGCGATGCACCCACTACGGGGTCTTAAGGGAATACGCGCAGTAATGTGCGCGCCTTTTGTCATGGGTGGCTGTCTTTAAACCACGAAGTCGTTACGATATTGGCATGGTGTGACGCCCTATGGCAATGTACACTTGTACCACGCAATACTACTGCGATATTACATCTCGTACTGTGACACCTGTACACAGGACGCGTATTTTTGGGAAGCACGAAAGTTACTTTTAGTGCAGCTCCAAGCAGAGGCGTGGCTGTGTGGTAGAACACCTGCTTGCCACGCAGACGGCCTGGGTTCGATTCTCATTCGGACCCAACATTTTTATTATTTATTTTATTTGCAGCTTTTTCGATTTTTCGGTCACGGACATGATGATGATTTTTCGCTCACAACCAACGGCCCCGACGCCGACAGCGCAATTTCTGCGATACGAGCTCTCTAACGCTATCGCGTTAAAATACTTATAGCGCATTTCAACTGTACACAAAGAGCGGGCCGAGTAATGCACTTTTACGGCACACTAATTGTTTAAAATGTTTTGTGGTCGCAATCTATCGCGCGGATTTAGTATTGCCGTTCAGGTCTTTTTAAACGCTATACGTGTGCGTTCATTGACATATTTTTTTTTTTAAAGTGCGCTCTTTGCTTTCGCATGCCATGGAGGCGTGCATAATCGCACCTCCGTGGTTATGCATAGATGCGCGCGAAAGCCCGCGATCAGCGGAAAGATGAGTACGAACATCTACTCACCAAACAGCTCCATCTACTGTACGGCTCCTTAACTCTTTGATCTGTGTTTGCAGCGCACGCTGACCGAAGGAAGCAACAGAAAAATAGAAGGGGAGGAGTAAAGGTGTGTAAAGCGAAGGGCATACATGGCATGCGCACTATGTACTTCGGCGCACACTGCCTAGCGAAGCTTGCAAAAAGATCTACCTGTTGTAATCTTTGCACTGACCGAGTCTCCTGTGGCAGCACTAATTTACCGTGGGCGCGCGCCGCATGCAGCGTCTGTGGCACTGTATACGCCTTGGTATACGTAAATCATTGCTTTCGTCGATCTGAGACAACGACAAACTAATGTTGATCAATCCTCCTCTCTCGCACGTGTGCGACGTCGGCCGTCGCACAAGCGCGAGAGAGCATGATCGATAATATATCGATCAGAGAATGCATATATCGCAATATATTGCTCTGCAAGCTTCGCTTATTTTGCAGACGAGCAACTAAATAGCACAGAGGAATAATAACTAAAGTTGAAGAGCGCTTCTGCGCGCGCCGGTCATTTCCGAACCAAAGAACAGTGCCGATCTTGTTGACGAAATCAGTTCGCCTCGGTACATCATTTTTCTTCGTTCAGGAAACTGGTAAATTCGACTAAAAATAGTGTTACCTTGTTCCCGGCATTATCAGGACTCCCTCGCTGCCTGAACAGCGCACGAAGCATTGGGAAGACATCGCCGATTGAAGATTTAAAAAAAAACAGTAGCTAGCACCTGAAAGGCTGCGATATGCTACTGGTTTCGTTTTCATGCCCAATAAAACATGGCGGATTGAGCTTATGGTATTGTCGATAGATGACCCTGTACAATTTAATATCCCCTATACAAGAGCTAATTATGTGAAGATCATAGCGCAAGGTATTTCTTTTGTTAAAATGCATCTAAAACCTTCAGAAGCACAAACCTGAGTTCACATGTAACATGCTGGTATTACGAAAACTAGGGCGTGGCACAAAAAAAGTTAAAACCAATAGTGAGTGTGGGCAAGAGAAGACGTATGGGGCTGATATGCAAGAACATATCAACCCCATACTTTCGCCTGCTTTCTAAGGGTATAAATATTAAGCATGCCCAATACACTTCCATGAACTCGTCGCAAACAATACAAATAAAACGTCGCTGAACGCGTTAAATGGTTAAAATAAAAATTCTTTGGTAGCAGTTTAAAAAGCCGGTCCTAATACTTTCCTATGCGTGGCCAGAAATTTCATTAGCTGTCAACTTAAAGCTAACTTTGCGGCTATTATTGTTAAGGCTTTTTTATACGATCAAGACAATGTATATTTCAAAATCAACATATGAGACAATGCTGCTCAATTCATCCTTCCACTTGTCGAAAAGTTCGCTCCAGCGACATCCCTTGTTCAGGCATTTTTATCTCTGGCGCCATATCTTTAAGGGTGTCATTTTTTCAGGTGCACACAGCATGCTAAATCTGACAGAAGAAGTTAAGAAATACATCCAGACCTACATCAGTAAGGACGTTCTGGACTACAGCCTGAAAGACAGACCAGTGGCCAATCAATCGTAAGCATTGTCCGATGCAAGGTCATTTTTCCCGCACAGGCAGGAGCTAATGTTTTTGAGCAAATGTTAAGGCTTCGGTAACGCAAGAGCGTGCGATGTCGTTTAGAAGGTTTACTCTCACCCAGCTATTGCTACTAACAACCCTGATAAGTTTTCATGATTTATACAAATTTATGCACGCTTATGCATATATAATCTATATTTGGATACAAGTCTCTAACAGCAGTTTTTTGGCTGCTTTGTGTGGCAGTGGTTGCTTATGGGAGTAATCAGCGGAGCAACGCGGATCAATATGGGAGTGCAAAAAGACAAGACAGGGGCTTACTTCCGGGGACGGTTATTCTTACTCTGACCCTTCGTTCTTCTAGTTCCACCGCTCAACCGCTAGCGCACGGGTCCCAGTGCTGCCCTTCGTCATTACACGCGGCCACTCTGAATGTATTGCGTCATGTTAGCAATGTCATCCGTGGCGGTCTTTCTCACTTCACTCTCATCTGTAGCACTCGGGTGGTCCGAAATGGCTGTACGTCGCTGATCTATCTTTCCAACGCTGCAATTCCTGTTGAGGCGCTGCCAGAGATATCTATGGAGGGTGACATTGGCTGTGCCGTAGTAGTCGTCGCACGCTTAGCAGACAATTGTGTTGCCGAAGTTAGCGCTTCGGCAACATCGTGATTCAACATGGCAGCCTATGTCTTGCTGTCACCGCACTGTTTGGCTCCGCTGTGACCAGCACAAGAGATGGTCTGCGATGGCTCCGTACAGCGTCTATACGCGTGAACGCCACCATAGCTGGACGCCAGCCGCAGTCGTTAAAGTTGTTCAACCATCTCGGTGCATCTCGGTGTTTTTGTTAAGTTGGTCACTGTCCGACCAATCAGTGGCGAACCCATGGCGAAGAGACCGGCTTTGTCCATGGTTGGATGGTGCCTGGGGCATTGGTGCATCGCAGTGCGTTGAGCTCCATAGTACACAAGGAAGGTAAGTTCACCGACTCTGTCGACGCGGACGTGCATCGTTAGAAGAAAGAGCGTTTGGTAGTGTCGTGCATCTGGTGGTGGAACGTCGATCCGGCCACCGAAACTCGTCGGGAGGTCCTCCCTCTAAAATGGCTGTGAGAACAAGCTGACTCCGGTGTTCGTGCAAGGTCAGGCTGTCAAACTGCTTGTTGACGAGCTGCACTGTGCAGTTGCAGTCTTGAGGATGTGCCCCTCCTGAGCTCTGTCCTTGATGGGTGTTTGGGAGAACACGCACGTGCCATGGCAAATGAAACGAAAAAAAAAAAAATATATATATATATATATATATATATACGAAATAAATGTTGAAATAGAACGTAAAACACTTAAACAGTTGTACTATTGCCCACGACCCATTCTGCTATTTTGAAGAAAAATATATTCCTGTTTTCCGGAAAGAGCGCCAGGTGAATTGTTGCTGTGTGGTTCTTTTTAGGCGTCATACTGGCTCTAGCTTCCACTATGTAGTTTGTGCGCTCACGTTTATGTCTAAAGGTGTAAGCCTATGTCTATGCACAACTACAACACCACCGTTTTTCTATTGTGTCTACCCTGCACGAAACAACTAAGGATATTACGCCGAAATCCGAGCGCCACTTTGTCTCCCACAGAACCATTAGCACTTCATAGTCTAGCAGCTTGCCACACTTCTGCATATCCTGAAAGACACGCCAAAGTATTTACTATGAAGATCCGTGAGCATCAAGATTCAACAAGCAAAAGCCCTTCATTTGGTACGTAGCGTATCAGCAAACGCATAAAAATGTAGAAATATATTTCAAAGAAAGTTTCAGAAATCAGCTTGAAAGATTTCTTTCATCGCCAAAGTCTACGGCTTCGTCAGTCCAGAAAGCTTTTCATGATCGTTCCTCCCCGCGAGTGGTTCACTGGCTCACGCTGATCCTCCAGGTCTGAGTCTGCGAAGGAAGCTTCCTATGATTCTTCATGACTACGTTCTTGAAATGCTTCCATGTGCGGCTTTTCCTATTTGAATTCCATTTCATAGTTTGTCACGAGTCAGAGGCGCGTCGATGTCGGAAAGTCCTCTCAAGAATGCATGAAGCAGGCTCATAAGCCAAAAAATATGCGAATGGCCCTCTGTTGCTGGAATAGCCAGCACTGTGTCCGTCACACCTTGCACGCAGCAAATGCTCAGCGAAGGCCGAAAGGCAGGAGCTTAAACTGAAACTGGATGTCTGGCCGTAATAAGGAAGGTATCTCTTCGATCCATCTCGTTGACCTCAATTTGCCAGTGGCCAGTATTCAAATCTGTCGAGATAGTGCGACAAAGCTACTTCACAGACGCGACAGTCAACAGTAACAGAGCTAGTTCAACACGTCATTTACTGATGGAGTGGAGCGGTCATTCCTGGTGCTTTTGTTCGATAAACGACCATGAACGTAAAAATACAGAGTTTCATCATGCGTCCACAATAAGGCTGCATGGGTTACAGTCCATGGTAACTGATTTTGACGCATAGCATTTAATCCACTTGCAGCAATATGGCGCCTCGTTCACTCGTCCAAACTCGCTGTGGACTGCGACGTATTGACCCACCGCACCTAACGGTTAACTACTACTGTTTCTGGAATCCTTGATGACGAAGAAAGACTTCTCTGCTTAAGGAGCGCACTTTGGAGATGCTTTTTTTCGCAAATAAAAAGGCTTGGACTAATGTCGAAAACTGGTTCTTGGACTGGAGCTAGTGAACTTGAGATGATAGAATTCTGCTAGAAAAAAAGCATCGTTTTCGCGGCCGCCAGGTATTCTCTGTCGGTCCCTATGTGGAAGACGGCCGCTACGCGCTAAGCGCGTCCTGCAGTACGTAAATAAAGTGTTTCCGATCCAATCCAAATCTCAACAATTTATTCTATTTGCCCTGATGATCTCCTTCTTGAAGTATTTGTACCTGTGGCTAATTTTGTCAGCGCCCCTTTCGCTTGTCCTATATGTAATTTTGCTATTTTACTGAGGACGAAAATTTCGCGGTGCAGCCGCAGGTGCTGCCTGCCTTAACGATACTCTGAGTGTCGTGGGCGCTTCTCTGCCGAAGAAAATGATGACTATTGAGCAAAGCGGGCTTCTGAGTTGGTCTTGTGGTACGTGTATTCAGTTTACAACGACATAGTTCCAGTTCAGGCGTTTCGGCCTGGACTGGAACTAGATGTATAAACTGGACCTGTCTAAACTAAACTGGAACTGGATGTTTGGCGTAATAAAGACGGTATATTTTATTGTTGTTGTTGTTTCACGTCCCAAAACCATGATTTGATAATGAGAGACGCCGTAGTGAAGCGCTCCAGAAATTTTGACCATCTGGTGTTCTTTAACGTGCACCTAAATCTAAGTACACGGGCCTCAAGCATTTTCGCCTCCATCTTAAATGCGGCCGCCGCGGTCGGGATTCGATCCCACGACCTGCGGGTCAGCAGTCGAGCACGATAACCACTAGACCACCGTGGCGGGTAAAGGAGGTATCTCTTGATAATGCCTGGTCTGTGGGTCGTTCTATTTACTCGGATTTCCAGCCAATAACTGTGCCGTGTTGGCTTAAGAAGCCCATGCCTCGTGTTAGTTCTCGTAGGCATTCGTTCAATAGAACGACAGTGTCACATAAGAAGCCTAATCAAGTACTGTTAACCATCGCTGCGCAGATACTCATCTCTATTACGTTTTCTCCACCTGTCTAGCGTTGAGGACCTTAAGTATAGCACGTTTTGGGCTAGTTGGTTCATAGATTCCCAAACAAGTTCAAACTGCGCGAAGAAGACAGCAAGTAAAAACATAGAAACATGCACACACATGAAGCCCGGTTTTATTACCTTCCCATGCAGTTTGCACTTAGCGGTGACGAATGATCCACTCATTTCGGAGCAACTGGCGCCTCACCGGTAAATGTGCGTCCTTCAAGGAACATCTCAAATTCAGTATGCTTTTTTGCCTTGCATTATGGTTAGGCGACGGCGCCAGATCCCGGCTGTAAACGCCTCGATTCGAGGCTTCTCTGGTATGATTGTATGCCGGCACATCGACAAGATTGGTCTGGAATTGTTGTTTTTGTCGGCAGGGGAGGATCTTTGTAGTTCGTTAGACGGCGACAGCATCTCCATCGGTTCTTGTTTTCCTTTTTCCGGGTATGGTGTAACAAATTGATCACTGGTTACCTTCAGTGTAGTAATGACATTGCGGTGCGATGTAGCTGTCTGGCAGCAACGAAATGAAGCGTCGTCGAGGTTTCACTGCGCCGCTGCGGGACAGTCGGTGGCCAAATGTAGATGTGCGTTTTCCTGCCCGCGCATCACGTTGACGGTGAACGCACCCAGTTCCATCTTGGGGTACGGGCACCGACAGTGGCATGCGAGACACGCTAGCGAATCGCTTCGTTATGCGTTTCTATAAAGACATTCCCTCAATGCGTAACTGGTCACGCGGAGAATAGAAAAAAGGATGTCCCTTCAACGGCCACTCGGGCACCTTCCTACCGACGCGCAAGAATAAAGAAGAACTCCACCATACGCACAAAGTGTTTCCCAATCTACCCCACTGCACGACGTGACGCCTGGGATCTTATTCAAGCCTGTGCCACCAGACTCTCTACTAATAGCCCGGCTGTGAACAGTCTATGTGCAAGGAAACATTTACAGTCCTAGCTAAGGCTTGGGCGCGCGCAGGCGAAAATGTATACTATCTTGTTCCATTCGCTGTTGATTCACTTGAATTTGCTTTAATTCACTTGCAGTCGCCTACTACTTATCTTCAATCAAATTGCATTTGCATTGTCTCACCTTTATTTCGCCTTAATCCACCTTTGAGTCCATCTAATTCCCCCAAGTTCACAGTAAATAACCTCGCGCACCTGTTCATAACTGCTTATTATTTGACACACCCTTACTACTTTAATGCACAGTGGTCTATTGGTTATGGTGCTCGACTACTAAACCGCAGGTCGCGGGATCGAATCCCCGAAGCGGCAGCCTCGTTTTCCATGGAAGCGGAAATGCTTGAGCCCCGTGTACTTACATTAAATTGCACGTTAAAGAACCCCAGGTGGTCTGAATTTGCTGAGACCTCCATTACGGCGTCTCTCATATTTATATCGTGGTTTTGGGGCTTCAAATCCCATCAATAAATTATCCTAATTCCTTTAAACACAATCTTCAATTAACTTTTCATTCTCATCCAGGGTATGGGTGAGTATGCGCCACACGTGTCTTTTGGTGCCATTCGTGTTCACGCTGACGACGCCAGGTCTTTCTACTCACGAGTGATATATAGCACGTCTTAATAAGGGCAGCTGTGTAGCATAACTTCCATGTTATGTAGAATTTTCTGATCCCTGCAGCCATGTTGTGGAGTTCTTTCACATTCATACTGCACGTAGGTCTTCAATCATGATATGAGCTGTTCGCGAGCCCATCATAAGTACCCTGCTCGAACGCATGACAAACTTCGTGTCCTGCAGATGAGAAGGACTTTGTTTTTTCCACGTACCTGCAGCCTGGTGTTTGGTCTTCTATAGAGTTGGGCTATTGGCACAGCGTCGGCACTAAACAGAGTAGGGCTATCGACTCTGTTCACAGTGGCACAGAGTTGGGCTATCGAACAGAGTCGGCACTAGCGGTAAACGGACTAAACCCCAAGGGATGGATACCGGTGGCCTGTCGCCGCTCCAGCAGCAGTGTGGGTTGTGTTTGTTCGAGAATTCACGATAGCAGCTGAAGGGAACGATTCGGTCGACGTTGAGTTGAGTAAAATCATTCTTTTCTTGTAAAGCATGTTCGTGAAGTCAGTGGTTTTTTTTTTTTTTAGTAGCGATGCGAAAAACAATTGTTTATTGTGAAGGCATCGCCAACGCTTTTCGCTTCTCAATGCGCAGTGAGACTAACAATCGTAATTCCCTGACACAGTGCTATTGCCTTTGAGCACAATTCAGACTCATGTTGGGGACTGTGTCATGTTTGTCGTCGATGGCGACAAAGCTTTGCGGCGGGCCACACCACCAAATGCAGTGTCGTCTCCTCTATGTGCTTTTCTGACGATGCCACGCACGTTATCGCATTCGTTCTCCAGCCTTCCGGGCTTAGCAAAGACCCCCAAAAAGTCTGCGTCAAGGGGACACACGAGACAGCAATAGCAGAATTGAAGTGCTCATGCCCTGCAGGATGCTAATAAAACCTCACATAATTCGGATATGGCTGCTCGCGGTGCGTGCTGCAGTTTGCTGTAACGCACCTTGCGAGGCAGCAACAGGCAGTCAAATATACCCCACAGTAACTCTAATTTTGGTGTTATATGACGCCCCAATCATTGCTGGAAGATCCATTTAAAAGATTCAGGCAACAAATATGTCAGCATCAGCAGTGGCGATAAACTCACTCGCGCATATTCATTCATCCCTTACGGTCCGTGCCTTTCTGGCTCGTGAAACATTTTTGGTCTATACGAGATGATGCACCAACTGGGCGAGTTTAGGCGCTCGTATTCGTACTTCGAAACAATGAGAATGCTTCTCCTAGTTGAGTAAGCGTGGCGGAAAACGCGCAAAGTGCAGTAAGGCTCTGTGAAGGTCGTTTAAAAGGATTCGCAGCTAGCGCGAACAAGCGTTGCATTCACTGCGAAGGTGGCGCACGAAGCATGTAGAACGAATTTTGTAGTTGCAGACTCGATTCATTTACATGCGAAAGTAGACAAAGGCGTAAGAAAATCGCGTCTGACAGCCCTGGCCAAGTCACCATGACCTTTCGCGGACTGCAACGTACTTGCTGCGTACTATCGGAAAGCACTTTTCAGTTCCGACAGCTGTCAAGTCATTTTAGTCGATGTTGTGCGTCGCCGGGTTAGGAATGATAGCTTATCTCTGGCTTTGCACAGTATGTATGGCACTGCGGAACCGATCGATACGTCGCCTTGGGAACTGAAGCGTTTTCGACAACTATGGAGCGCGGGATCACGATATTGAAACAGCAGCCCCGTACACTTCCACACACCCCACGGGCGACGTATCCACACTAACGCTCCGACGGTGCTGCCACCTATAGGTCGATCTCTCGGCCAATGTAAACAGGTACGCGTGCGAATAATTACGCAGCAATCAGTATTCACCAAATGTTAATGAAAGTTAGGAGTTGCAGTTTTGTTACTGCAATGTTAGTTTGTTTTCGTTTATTTTCTGTAATCTTCAGTGTCCGTTGCAGGCGTTACCATGGCTTCTTCACGAACAGTGACATTTCATCGTTGTTTTTCAGGCCTACGCTTACCGCGGAGGTTGTAAAGCTTACATACGAAGGTGATTGCAAGCAACCATCCTATTTCCCTACTTCGGGGTGCAGCGACTACTACATCTTTTACATATACCACGGCATAAGTACCCCATTTAAACTAATGATCAGCATCACACTTTCATACAAGAGAGAGAGAAATGACACATTTGAAGTCGACGTCAACGATGCAGGATACATATTCTGGAATCCCGAAAACCTTACGGTGCCTCTTCAGTATACAGCTAACTACTCTGAAGTGGTATGTGCGTTTTGTGGTAATATAACAGACGTTGAACCGCAGTTAGGGTTTCGGGGAAAGGCACAACATCCCCATAGATATTAGTATTACAGAATGCCTTGGTATGCAGTTATAGTAACAGGCAAGTTTAATTAATAGCAGTCGAAGCTTCTTTCTACGGAGGCGTTAGAAGCATTGAACGTAAGATGGTAGTAGTATGAACATCGCGATGTACCGGTATAGGCACCCGGAAGCGCCATTTTTGAGACCCGACAGCAGCTACTGGAAGAGCATTTTTGGGAGGTGGTAGTGCATCAGTGCTGCCAACCAATTATTGGAAAGTACCCTACGTCACGGTCAAAGTTACCCTACTTTGTCTTACGACTAAAATAGCGCAGTTTGATAGTAATGGGGTACATACTGTACTTCACTGTACGACATGCAGATGTATCGTGGCGCTGAAGTCTGTGACGGCTTCGGTGGTGTGAAAATTAATCTCGAAGAGAGACTAAGGAATAAGGCAGACAGCAGATGGGAAGAGAAGGCGTTCAGGTATTTGTATGAGAAGACCGTTGACTCAGTTCAGAGAAAAAAAAACTAGAAGACTGGCAGTGTACGGCTGGCAGTGTAAGCGATATGGTAACAAAGAGCATTAGGCGAAAATTTGGAGAGGTGGAAAACATTTATTGAATACCAGCGATAGATACAAGACCGGCTCTGAGTAACTACCGAAAGGGTAAAGACGATATAAGCAAGGATACAATTTATGGTAATTCAAGCGGAAGCGCTTTGGCACTCGCGTTGATGCCGACGGTCACTTCTCGCGTTTGAGGAGGATAAAAGGCTTTCGCCTTCATAACTGGAACCGACAACCGTTGCGGAGGAGGAGGAGGAGGAAGGAAATGAATGAAAGGCAGGGAGATTAACCAGACGCGCGTCCGGTTTGCTACCCTACACTGGGGGAAAGGGATGAAGGGATTTAAAGAAAGAAAGAAGAGGGAAGAAGGCACTGTCAGGGTACATATGCGCCTGTCCATTGAATGCCTACAAGCGGTCGCTTAAACCGGTCGATTGTTGCAAAATTTAAAAGCCCCACCACGCAATGAAGGAAGGTAAGATGACAGAGGGAAAAAACCATCTATTGGAAATCAATAATGCTAGCTCAGGTGTGTGTGATGTATTATATTTCGTGTCGTCCCTATGCGATTCGAAACAGTTTTAATATTATTCAAAGAAAGATTTAGCTCTCAGATCTCTTTAGAAATGTCACCCTCAGAGATCTCGCGTCGATGGTGTACATTTTTTGCTTATCGATGCCGAGAGAAAAGTGGACATCACCACTGATAAGAAAATCGCATTACCGCCCTAGTACCCCACACTGCCCGGAAAAAATCCGAAAATACCCTTCAAGTTGGGTAATTAGCCCACGGTTGGCATGCCGTGTGTTACTACGCCGTGTGTTACTACTATCTGTTACTACGCCAATTAGTCAGTTGGCGGGAGATTTCGGTTTTGGTTTCGCAAGCGAATCCAACATGTGCGCTTTCGCACGAACATCCAAGGCTTATGATGTCATTTGTGTAATAGTGTTATCGAAGATAGGTTGCATCAAGGTGTCGTAACTTTAATCGAGAGCGACGATGTTAACATTTTCTTTTAATGCGGTCTAATATTCTGCATTGCGAAGGAACAGAGAAAGCAGCGTTATTGAACCGGTCGTTTTTGTTTTTGAAAGAAAGAAGGGCACGACCAAGCACGAACTGCGCTTTTGGAAAACCTGCGAATAAGCAACGAACCATTTCCTAAATTTTAGTGCATATAGCGTCGGCGTCGTCGTTTTCGTGCTTTCGGAGACGCGATAATTTTATGGAAACGCTCACGTTGTTTTCTCAGGGGACCCGAAGGCATCGACGGGCTGCAAGAATCTTGTCCACGACCGGTCGGGAGCGGGCGTCTCATGTTTTAATATCAAGTGGGCGGGCGGAACGTGCTCCTTATCTATCATGGCAAAGAACGCTGTTTTTGCACGGTGAAAAGCATGATGTCAACCGAATAATGGACGTGAACGCGTCTACTGCCCAGGCGAAGCTTTGCACTGGCAATTCTATCATCGTAAATCGCTTTCATCACGCTAATCGCAAATCGCCAAGGATATCTTCCGCCGTAGACGCCGACGGAAGTGGCGTTACAATACCACGGCCAAACTGGACAGGCGCGCGAGCGTTCCGGAACGCTCGCGCGCGTTTCCAGTCCGGCCGTGACAGTACATCTTCAGCGTTATTGTACCAGCATTAGTAAGCAGCCGAAATAATGACCATGTATGTAATGCAATTGATGAAATGGGTCATTTCTTTTACTTTCTGTTTCCAATCGCAGTTTAGCTTTTAAGCAGCTGATCTGACGGAAGACTGGCAGGTCTCCGGCGTCACCTTCAGTGTGGCTAACGCAATGAGAGAACCGTTTGAGCTGGTGGTACCACTTGCACACAACTTCTTTCCTAGTGATACTATACGCTGAACAAATTCTTTCCCAACGCACCGCTGTGTTCATGTTTACAACAGAGCTGTTATGCTCGACGTTTGCCGTGTGTCGTAGATAGAAAATTATCATCATGATGAACCGCCGCCACGGTGTAAGATATATACTCTTTAGGTGAGGACACTCGCGAGACGCCATCGACCAGATAAAGTAACAACGCTGAGCACCCGTCGGTCCGCTGACGGCAGCGGATACCTATCGGCGGGTTGACGCAACTTCAACGTAAAAACGCGTTCCCGTAGCAACTGGCCCTTCGCGGGAAATCTGAATTTCCTAGTCAGCGAACGCGGCCATGGTACGTCAGCAAGTAAAGTTGGAAACGCATACCGCGTTTTCACGAGCGAAAAACGAGACATGCGGCGGACGCCGGCGTTGCCGCCGATCACGTTGGTTGCTATAGCAACGGTGCAGAAAGCATTTTTTCTCTTTAAGTTGCGTCTTCTCGCCGATAGATACCCGCTGCGATCACCGGACCAACAGACGCGCGCCGTTGTTACTTTATCTGGTCGAACGCGCTCTGCATGCAAGCCGAGGAGTGTCCACACCTAAAGAGTATATATCTTACACCGTGACCGCCGCGCGCTCTCTTCGTCCCCTTCTTCGCCTTCTGATTGCCTCCCAGAATACCTGCGCCGATTCGTCCGGCGTGGAATGCAATAACTCTGGTAGGTGAGAGAACGAATACAGAGAGAGAGAAAAAAAAGCGAGAAAGAGACAGCGAGAGAAAGAAAGAGATAGGAAGGACAAGAAACCAAGAAATTCTTGGCGAAAACAATTCCTTGGTGAGGCGAGATTCGAACCCACGTACCCAGGATACGAAGGCGAATTTGGTAACCACTCGGCTATCCAGGCACGATAGCAGAGCATAACAGAGACTTGTATAATATTGAATAGCAAGGGGTTGGGAAAGAGAAGCGATGGTGAGGAGGAGAGAAAAGGGGAATGTAGAACGAGCCTAGAGAGAGAGAGAGAGAGAAAGAAACATATAGTAAAAACAGATAGACAGAAAAAGAAAGCGAGAAATAGATCGAAAGAAAGGGGGAAGAGAGACAAAAAAACAAAGACAGAGAAGGAAACACAAAGCAGATATAAAAAGACAACAAGCATAGCCACGTATCGTATCATATAGCAAAGGGTGGGTCAGAGAGAGGTAATAGAGCAAACGCCCAGCCAAGCCAGGACCACCTAGGTGCCCACGAGCTCTGGTGTAACCCATCCTTGCGCGACTTAGTGCAAACTACGCTAACTTTTTCTGCTCGATGAAATGAGATCACCTTAATGATCACGCGCTCCCGCCTGCTTGGAAACTTCGATATGCACAATCTGCAACCGAGTGATGTCAGTACTGTTTACAGTGGCAGGAAAACGTTAAATCCACATCAGAAAACTAGAAACAGCGAACAACGGAAATCGTTCACGGGGTAAGCTTTCTTAAAGATATATCCAGAAACAGAGTTACAAATCAATTGCGAGAAGTGCAATAGCATCATTACTCTGGATCATATGCTTTGGCAGTGTCCTGTGGCTTTCACAGACTGTGACAAAGAAAGAGATTGGTGGCAAAGAGTCCTTTCTTCACAGTGGAGCTTTTTCAGATCAAGTAGAGGCCGTCCAGAAGGCCCACAATACGGCGGTAACGTTGGACCTTACTGTCCCGACGTAGGAGCCGCCTGCGTCAACCCAAAGGTTAATCTTCAGGACCCGAATTAAGTTCATCATACGATACCATAAGCTTTCTTATTTACAATGCAAACAATCTTGAACATAATACATATTTTTTCTGTTTAACGGCGAAGCTTTTTAAGTTGTCGGCAACTTGTGCTCTGTCCTAAAAAAACTATCATTATCAAGAACCGGCATGCGCTTGCTTCATTCTCTTTACAGCAAAGCTGTTTAAGCTATTGCAAAATCCCTGAGGTGGGTATTAGCCACAGGAATTGGGCAAGCCCCACATACCGTGTACAGCAGGTGTGAATGCCAAACGAGAACGAACAGGCCTAAAAGAGAGAGAGAAAGAAAGAGGAAGAGAAATATAGAGAGAAATCAAGGAAATGAACACATAAAAACAGAAAAACATCGACAGAGAAAGAGAAGCAAGGAAAGAGAAAGAAACAGAGAGAGCGAAAAGGATAGAAAGAAGAGGAAGTGATAGAGAGAGAGAGAGGAAGGGGTGAAGGAGAAAGAAACATAGAAAGGGCGAGAAAGAAATATAAAAGAACAGATACAGGATACAAGGCACCGGGATAAAACGGAAGAAAGAGAAAGTAAAGAGAAACAAGGATGGTCGCACAGCTCCGTCCATTCTTTAGGCTTGGCACCACTAGCGCCAAGCTGCCTTAACTTTTTATATTTTCTTTTAGGCTAAGTAGTGTACAAAAGTTAGCGTTCGCGGACTACATGCAGAAGCGTAGTAGATAAGGGTGTGCTTCGGTTCCGTAGCCTTGGCTATACCTTGGCTGTGGTGCTCAAGGAGGCTTTTTAAAGGGCCCCTCACCAGGTTTGACAATTTTGAGCTAACGAGCGCAATCCATACACTGGGTGTTCACGATCACGTATGCCAAAATTTGCAACGCTACGCGCCGCGGAAATGGGTCAAATTTCAAGGTGAACGCTGCTTGCCCTTACTCTCGCGGGCGCGCGCTTTAGAGAATGAGGGGATGACGTACATGAGAAAATGACCCTACGTAGATGGTAGTGCTGTGACGTCGCTCCTCTACGTAGACGACTGTGCTCTGACGTCGCCAACAGTAGCACGTGACGCTGCGATAATTATTTGACATGACATGCGTAGTTTGCGTAATTTGTTGCTTGAATTGATTAATAAAACTTGAGAGAAATAATGAGACACTCAAAGGGAATATGTGCGTCAATTTCATTTTTTTTTTCTTGAATTGCAGCGAGATGCGGGGCTAATGCGCCTCCGTTTCCCATGCGTTCGTGTCCCCGCGGTTAGCGCATCGAGCAGACGCCAGCCCTGGAAACGAAAGTAGTGTTCTGGCGCGTTCGAGCACTCATTATGCTCATTTATTCTACTGCGTCCAAATAAACGTTAATGCGGCACTGGCTCATGATACCGCCACTCTCGTGCTCGTACAAATGTCGCAACTTTCATGCCCGTCCCGCAGAAACAGGCAGTACACCACAGAGAACGCCGACAAAACGCCCACGGCCGCTACATAAAAAAAGGTAGCGACCGTGCAACGCCGCTCGCGTGCTCGGGCTGGCTCGGGCACGTCATGCGCACGTGACCATGCATGCGCATGACGTGTTCGTGCGTATGTGTCAAGTGAAGAGGGCAGGGAAGGGATTTGGCTTGCTAAGGCTACACGGGGCGAGTGGCAAGGGTTTGAAACTCGCCTCCTCGCATCGTGGTTTCGCGCCGCTACAACGTATTGTTTTTTTCAGCTCGTAATGAACCGATTTGAAAAATTCTTACGGCATACTGCTCTTCATTCGGCACACAACAACTTCCAGCGTCTAACTAAAATTTGCTATGTGGCCTGGTGAGGGGCCATTTAAAAAAAGTCACAGTTTCGCCACACCGGAGAAGCAATGAATGCGATAGCAACAAATTAGAATATCACTCGAAGAACGGCAAGCAACTCTATACTTGCAATGCGTCGTTCGAGCGCAAAGGACTAATGAAATGAACAGACACAGGACGACCGTGAACTAACAACGGTCACACACAGCTCGACACTTGCAGCGCGCTCCTCAAACACAAGGAAGGACACTCGAAAAGAACGCACAGGTACACACAGGACGAGCGCGAACTAACTGTTGCAGTTGTTACTTCTTCATGTTTGAGGAGCGCGCTATACAACCCAACCCTCTTAGACTTCTTTAGATGCGAAGCAGCTTTTGCTCGGGGCTGTGTCCGTCCCTTGGCGACCGTCCGCTTTTAGCCATCTGAGCGCGCGCTCGCGCCAAGGAGAAGTCTTCTTGCTCGTGTTCTTCGACCGCCTTGATGATGATACGTGCAGAGCACTTTAGGGGCCCAGGCTGCCGTATGCTGTCCTGGCTTGGCGTAACGCAAACAAAACCATGTGTGCTGGCACGCGCTAGCGCGTTCGGGCCTGTGTAAGGGGCTGGGTAAGACGCTGTGGCCTCTCCCCTTACACTCTCTCAGCAATCACGTGATGGCGTCGGGGAACAAGGTTCTGCAGACGCGCGATGAACTCACGTGGCGTGCTCCAACAATAGTTCCGGACGAGTAACAGCAACAGCAACTACAGTGAATTCATGGTGCGCTTCACTTGCAAGGTCGCGTTAACAGCGGAACGGAACTTCAAGTCGACCCATGCGCTTCTTCGCATCCCCACATGGTTTCCTTTAGTGGGATATGGTGTATTCTTTAGGGGCGAAGCTCCTTAAGGCGGCACCCGTTCGTCCCTCGTAGTCGTAGTCGTAGTAGTCGTAGTGCGTAACCAGTCTTACGCTTTGACCTCAAAGGTGGTGCCAGTGGGAGATTTTTCCTGTGCGTTGTTGAACAATAAAAAATTCGCAGCGTGCGCGTTAACTAAAAGCCGAATTCTTCTGTCTCTCATTCCCCATTAGCAGCCATTGGCATGTTCCAGTAGGAAACGTTAGTAGAAGTAGAAGTGTAAGTGTTAGCTAAAAGCCGACTTCTTCTGTCTCTCATTCCCATTAGCAGCCATTGTTTACCTCCAAGGTAGTGCCTGGTGAGATTTCTCCTGTGCGTGATTAAACAATAAAAATTTTGTTCAAAACGCCGTTGATTGATGAAATAAACCAACGAAAGACGTCAGATGTTTTGTAAAAGCAAAACGAAAAAACGCCAGATGATTCTAAAGCAAAACGAAAAGACGCCAGCTGCTTAACGAAAGACGCCAGATGTTTTCTAAAGCAATGGTTTTCTAAACAATGAAAATTCACAGCGTACATGTAAAATTAAAGTGAGCTGCAAGTCGTCATAACTCATCGAACCTTTAAAAGTATAAACGCGCCCGATCTCACGTCGGTGATGATGTACTGGGCAGGATTCACGGAAGATTCACGGTTTACCGATGAACCTCCGCAGCTTCGCCCACTCATCATCATTCACTCCGTGGATATGTTGTGATTTTTTTTCTTTAAAACTGCGGTGCATGGAGTGACCCCTCCGCGTCTCCTGCCGCGCGGTGGCGTTCGACGCATTGTTTACTCGGCGTTCCACATCGTCAGTGGTTACAGAAATGGGCCACTTTTTAGTGCACGTAGGGCAGCTTTCAAACTGAAGGAAAATGCACGAGCGTTGCTTTAAAGCGCGCCCTTCGGGCAATCTCGCGGGTGATATTACAGACGCTGAAGGACCTCTGATGTCTGCGTGCCGTCAGCGTTAAATATAACTCACCGTTGTTCTGCTAAACAGCTGGCGGCGCGTGGCCGAGCGAGGGGTCGCAGGTACGAATTGCCGAGCAAAAGACCTAACATAGGCTGCTACTCGCTCACTGCTTCGCGTGAAGTCGATTCGCACAAGGCGTGGAATCGCAGGAACATTTTTGCAGGCGTCTGTTTGTTCTGATGCCCTGGGACTGCGCTTTTCTATTCCAGCTTTTGTGTGCTTTCAATTTATTTCATTTTGTTCAGGGTTGGTGTTGAAACTTTCATTTTCCTTTTCAGAAATGCAACTTCAGCATTGAAGTCTCCTTCAATGGGTCGTTCGTTTATAAGGTAGGAAAAGAACCGGCTGACGACAAGCCGAAAGAGGGTCTTCACGGTATAGGAGATGTCTCATATATCAATCAAGAGCTTGTCTATCGTGGTCAAACGGCTTTGGCGTACAACATCACTGGCGTATTTCAACACACTGTAATTTGTAAATAATAAATTAATGCAGATTTGAAAGACAGGAAATGACAGCGACACACATTACTGATTGCTTTCCTATTCAGATTCATCTCGTGCACTAACAATATGAAAAAGAGCTAAATTACCAGTACATACTTCTGGCAGTTCACGCTACGTTGCTTTTAGCGTTTCAAATACAAATCATGGACCTAGATATTGCAGAAATAAAACTTCTTGTAAGAAAATAACTACATTAAATGCATGTCTCCTACCTTCTTCAAGTGGTTCTGGCTGCTCCAAGAGGTATGTACTGACACGCTAAGTATTTGTTCCACCGCGGAAGCCATGTCAAAAAGAAGGCTCTGGAGGAAACGTGGAGAGCTTCGCCTTTCCAGCAGCGTTTATAAACCGGCTCTATAGAAAAGGCAATACCCCTAGAATGCGTAAGGTTGACTGGTGCAGAGGTCTCAAAAATATAAATTGCATGCATCGCAAAAGATATATACCAAAAAGTAGCGGCATTTTCTGTAGTGCACTTTGATTACAAGCAATGGCAGGGAAAATGAGGACAAAGAGCGGACGATATAGGCAAGGAGGCAAGGATCACTACAGCGGAATGAAAAAGACCAAATCAATTGTGATATTACAAAAGACAACAGACTATGAAAGAACGCAATCAGCTTTTTAAGATCATGCAGAAGATAAAAGTGGAGTTAGCATTAAGAGGAGCTGCTTACAATAAATTAAAAAAGAGGAAACGAAAGAAAAAGCAGAGTTAACGTCTTGAACTACTTTCTTAGCTAGTAACAACAAGCGCGGGAAAAAAATATCGCAACACTGTTATTTATTATTTATTTATTATTTATTTATTTAATACTTTTTAATTTATTTCTTTTGTCATGATAAAAATAACATTATATTTCTAGGAAATGTCACATTTTTTACCTTATAGGTGTTTTTCTTTTTTAGCTTTCACACTTGCCTCCGACTTCTTGGCCAGTCCATCATAGTATGTTGGGGCCAGTAAACGAGGAGGAAACAAGCAAGCTTTGGCCTTTTAGGGGCGAAGCTCCTTAAGCCGTGGGTCGTGCATCCCCGATGTATGTAGTAGCCACCTCTCGTTTAGTTCGTGAAGTGTCCGCTACATGGCGGTACTTGTATATGATTAGTTCGTGGAGCGTCCGCTGCTTGTATATGATGAAAACACGGCTCAAGGCCGGCTAGATAACTGACGACGACGAAGTGGGAAGCTCGAGCAGCAACCACGATTTCCCTGAGGAAGACGACGCTCGGGTCTTCGGTTCTTCGGACGTGTTCAAGGCAGGCTAGATAACTGAGGACGACGAAGCGGGAAGCTCGAGCAGCAACCACGATTTCTCTGAGGAATACGACGCTCGGGTCTTCGGTTCTTCGGACTTCAACGCCTGATGCTCACCACCCCTTCACGAAGCGGTGCTGCCAGTCCGATCCCGCAACCCGTTCCTGCAGTGGATACTCCTGTCCACCGCTACAGTCGCCGACTGCGAGGCCTTAGTCCCGAGGCCATCCCTCTGGAACTTCTCCAGCCAAGCCCTACATCAGGAGAAATGGCCACCGCCGGCGCTTCACAGGTGACTGTTGAGCAGCCGATGCGAGAAAGTTTGATGTTTAACATTTCGTGTTTACTTTAGTGGGGCGAATTACTCGTATTCACCATTTACCGATGATGCCCTCCGGAGCTTCGCCCCACTCATCATCATTCACCCCGTGGATATGCTATAATTTTTTTTACGCTCCGACGACATCCAAAGTGCGAACATCGTTAGAGAGATCTTTTTAGCAGGCCTGCTTGGTAGACCAGGAGCATGGCGCCTAGCTGCCGCGTCTAACAAGGCGCTAGACGTTTCACGCTTCAGGTTTGGCCTATATATAGGTGACGGCGCTTAAGTGACAGCCTTGAATATCTCATTGCCGTGAGCAAGCACCGACGTCGTTTTGGTATATGCCGCATCGCCTAGCCGTAGGTATGCGTACGATTTTATAACACGTAGTAACATGTATTAATGAGAACTAACAGACAATAATGACAAGAAAAGTATAGGGGATGTTTTTAGTAGTAAATGTAAGGTAAATGTGAAGAAAGAAAAGTGGACGAAAAGATAGCTTGCCGCGGGCAGGGACCGAACCTGCGACCTTCGAATAACGCGTCCGATGCTCTACCAACCGAGCTACCGCGGCGGCCATCCCCCCGTCCACTTTATAGGGTATATATGTACATTTAAACGTCGGAACGTCAGTCAGCGCCGCCAGTAGCCATGACGGCGAGTGTGGAACACTCTTTTTCTGCCTGTTGGCGTCACGTAGCACGTGAACTTATTACGAGCTGGCAGCTGACCAATAATCCCTCGCATACTACCTGAAAGCATCAAGTCTGCCAGAACGAGGCCCTCGCTATGAATGAAGGAAAGAAGTGTTAATTTCAAGGGCTCGTTTTCTTTGTTATACACAATATTAATGAGAACTAACAGACAATAATGACAAGGAAAGTATAGGGGATGTTTTTAGTAGTAAATGTAAGGTAAATGTGAAGAAAGACAAGTGGACGAAAAGATAGCTTGCCGCGGGCAGGGACCGAACCTGCGACCTTCGAATAACGCGTCCGATGCTCTACCAACTGAGCTACCGCGGCGGCCATCCCCCCGTCCACTTTATAAGGTATATATGTACATTTAAACGTGGGAACGTCAGTCAGCGCCGCCAGTAGCCATGACGGCGAGTGTGGAACACTCTTTTTCTGCCTGTTGGCGTCACGTAGCACGTGAACTTATTACGAGCTGGCAGCTGACTAATAATCCCTCGCATACTACCTGAAAGCATCAAGTATGCCAGAACGAGGCCCTCGATATGAATGAAGGAAAGAAGTGTTAATTTCAAGGGCTCGTTTTCTTTGTTATACACGATATTAATGAGAACTAACAGACAATAATGACAAGGAAAGTATAGGGGATGTTTTAGGGGCGAAGCTCCTTATAGCGGCACCCGTTCGTCCCTCGTAGCGTAGTATGTAACCAGTCTTACGCTTTGACCTGCAAGGTGGTGCCGGTGGGAGATTTTTCCTGTGCGTTGTTGAACAATAAAAAATTCGCAGCGTTAGCTAAAAGCCGACTTCTTCTGTCTCTCATTCCCATTAGCAGCCATTCTTTACCTCCAAGGAAGTGCCTGGTGAGATTTCTCCTGTGCGTGATTAAACAATAAAAATTTTGTTCAAAACGCCGTTGATTGATGAAATAAACCAAAAAAAGACGCCAGATGTTTTGTAAAAGCAAAACGAAAGAACGCCAGATGTTTCTAAAGCAAAACGAAAAGACGCCAGCTGCTTAACGAAAGACGCCAGATGTTTTCTAAGCAATGGTTTTCTAAACAATGAAAATTCACAGCGTACATGTAAAATTAAAGTGCGCTGCAAGTCGTCATAACTCATCGAACCTTTAGTACAAACGCGCCCGATCTCACGTCGGTGATGATGTACTGGGCAGAATTCACGGAAGATTCACGGTTTACCGATGAACCTCCGCAGCTTCGCCAACTCATCATCATTCACTGCGTGAATATGCTGTGATTTTTTTTAGTAGTAAGTGTAAGGTAAATGTGAAGAATGAAAAGTGGACGAAAAGATAGCTTGCCGCGGGCAGGGACCGAACCTGCGACCTTCTAATAACGCGTCCGATGCTCTACCAACTGAGCTACCGCGGCGGCCATCCCCCCGTCCACTTTATAGGGTATATATGTACATTTAAACGTGGGAACGTCAGTCAGCGCCGCCAGTAGCCATGACGGCGAGTGTGGAACACTCTTTTTCTGCCTGTTGGCGTCACGTAGCACGTGAACTTATTACGAGCTGGCAGCTGACCAATAATCCCTCGCATGTAACATGTAGTCGCGTGTAACATGTAGTTGCGTTAATTTGCTTACGCTCGTGCAGAACAATAAAGAGCCCAACAATCGACATGTAATGCGCTTCTGTCGAATAGCCGGAGTAGAACTCATGCCATCGCCATCATACCATCATCGCCTTGCTGGTCATGTGGTACACATGGTTGCGTCAGACTCAGAGCTGCTCGTTTTACATGATTAGACCGGTCCATCTCGGCAACGCTTTGCGTAATCGTAAACGATGTTCAGTAGCCAGCTATGACCAAAATTAATCGCAAAGCGTCGATTCCTATAGTGCTTGGTATCTGGGTTATGTATTCCCTACTTTCATTCATTCTTCTTGGTCTTCTTGGTTGCGGTCATATGCTGTTCGCCACCAGTATGCAATGTTCTTTCTTTTTTTCCTGCGTATTTTTTCTCTCTCTCTTTAAACCCTCTTTTTGATCTCTATTTCCCCACCCCATTGGAGGGTAGCAAACCGGAGGCTAATATTCAGTTAACCTCTTCATCTCTCTCTCTCTACCCCTCCTAGTTCAATGTGTGAACCAGATGCGTGCGTTGTTAGTGAGCAGATGTCCCTGATGTTCCATTCAATAGGCGGTATACTATCCGTACTCTGGCAGTGATTCAGTGGTTCGTGCTTACAGTACGTGCACCGGGGTAACCAGCCATAGGACCTGTTGCAATGCAGTTACCGCATAATCCTATTGCGTCAATTTTTCCTCTCTTGATTCTTCGGTAGCAGCGACCGTCACCATGTATTATACAGAAAACTATGCTCACAAAGCAGTTTACGTGCTCTGTGGACGTTATTGAGAATTGATATGTGGTTCGACTAAAATTGTGCTAATCAAAAAGTGTTTCAGAAGTGCTACCAGTAGCGTACCGTGTACACTGTGGTATTACTGCTCAATGTTAGTCTACGACGACTCGAAAAATTTTATCTGTGCAAGCTTATAGCCACCGTGCAATGAACCAGATGGCGCGAAACAGCTCCCACCTACCGCCCCAATATCGCCGCATTGGCCGCCAGGGTTACCAAGAAAATGAGACGCTCATAGAATACCTAGACACCCCTCAGCTTGTCAATCCAATGCACATTTCTGATTAAGGTTCCCTGGGTGCTGCCATAATCCCCTCTCGATTGTTCTAAAAATGCGTGGCTCCCCAAAAATGCTCTGCCGGGAATGACCTTGCTGCTTCTACTCGCTAGGCTGCATGCTCTGGCGCCACTGTTGCATCTCTGAAACTCCATTGCAGTGTACCTATACGCACGGTATCGAGATATGAAATGATGAAATTGGGTAATGCAGCTATTGTGACTGAAAAAACTGCATGCCAACCACGATTACACTGTACTACTGTATACCGCTGCTAAAACTCAAAATAGTTGCATCAACTCTTTGTGAGTCTACGTCGTTAACAGCAAGTTTCAAAGCTATATTTCTTTGTGAAATGCTTACGCATGATGAAATTTTAGCTTTGAACATTATGGGAAACGATAACTTTCGAAGCTGTCTTCAATACAATAATACAGAAAACTACTGTGTTTGAGGTCAGTTTTCTCAACAACGTAACTGGATTTCAGGCAAGTTTAAAATCTAACTGGGTCATCTCAATATATCAGGATACCGGGATATTAAACAGTCCGAATGCTTGATATTCCGAATATGTAATGCGCCTGAATAAACTGCACCTTATATCAGAAATACATTTGGCCCGCAAAACACGCCAGCGGATCTGCGCAAGCTGCAGTTCTTGGTGCTGCTTACATAAAAAATATTTTAATTTACGAATCTTAAAATAACGTTTTCTAGCTTCCTGTGCGGAAGCAATGACATCCATTGCTCACCAATAAAATTTATTTCTCATTGCTAAGAAATCGCAAGAATAACTATCACGCGTGTTTTTTTTCTAAGTTTATGAAATGTCAAACATTCCTAATCTCACTATGATAGCGAAGAATTGTAATATATACAAAATGCGTGTTATGCATGATGAGTTAGTCCGCCACGGTGGTATGATGGTTACGGTGCTCGGCTGCTGACCCGAAAGTCGCGGGTTCGATGCCAGCCACGACTCTTGCATTTCGATGGAGGCGAAATGCTAGAGAATGTGTGATGTGAGTGCTCGTAAAGAACACCCGATGGTCGAAAACTTCGGAGCCTTCCACTAGAGCGTGTCTCATGTCATATCGTGGTTTTGGCACGTAAAACCCAGCAATTATTCTTATATGTTTAATGCGAAAGCTGCTGAGAAAACAGAACAAACGCGTTTTTTAACAAATGTTAATTTAATCTGCAAAACTCGCGTCAAAGGCGTTATTGAGTGAAATATGTCAGTGTAGTACGCTCGTGTACCGAACTACGTTTTCTTTCATTCACATACGACTTTTCTGTCAGTGTTTTAGCACTACGTTAAAGAGCTGTTGGGCAATGCTGGTTGTGAAAATCGGACCCCACCCTCTTCCGGGAGGATCCAGATTTAAACTCGATGGAACCAGCAAAGCCGGTGCATATGATGCATTTTCTTAACGGACAGTCCATTTGACGACATATTCCTTTCCCTGACACTCGATTTCTTTGAATTTCTCACAAAATCACTTGATTGATAACATGAATTTCGACATACAGTAAATGTCAATGTATAATGGCTGTCATGAACTACATGTCTAACTGAAATTGCTGGCTCAGTATATAGAATACTCAGATTGCCCCCAGAACAACTGATTCGTACACTGTAGCGGTGACATTACTCTCATTTGTCTTCCCTTCTACGGCTACTGTAACAGCTCTCTCCTGGAGGTAAAATTTCAAGTCATCGGCTGTTCAATAAGTTCGCCGGTGTGGTAGTTCGCTGTACATAGGACATGCTTAAGTAAACAACCAAATCGAGGTCTTTGTTTACTTTCATTTCATACCTGGGTGATTAACACCTCTGCGGAGCTCGTAACAGGGCGTCCTGCTCCATTTCTCAAAAGAAATCCAAAAAGAAACGGCAGGAAGTGGAAGATTGAATCTTGCGATGAAAAAATCCGTAAACAGGGAGTGGGTGCTCGAGCCGACATTTCGACAAGTGGACTTGTCTTCTTCAAGACCATGTGACCGCAAATACCGGTGGCGCCGATGGCCACCTTCTGTCATGTTAGCGCTGCTATTTCTTCTGTTTGCTTAGCAGTGCGAGTACTTGTTCCCTCGATCGACAAACCACGTTGCTTGTAGCAAAACCGCTTTGATTCCCACGTCGCAATCCCACGTACGTACGTAGGAGCGCCGAAGCAGTTATCTGTCCACTACGCAGTACGATCGCAGCACTGGTGAGCTTCAGTTTGTCTGTTGACTTCCAAACGGTTCCGGACACCTCGTTACTCGAGCCGTTGACGGCCGCAGAGGCACCAGCAGCGGAGCCGGTAGCGGGGTCTTGTGGCGTTTTGTCCAACTACAATATTTTTAAAAGACGATAGTCTTTCTTGGGATACTTAAACGGAGACATTTCGGTCTGTCTTTCTGTCTTTCTGTCTTTCTGTTTGTCGGCACGTCACTCGATTCAGCCACTCGGCCATAGTTGAACCACTTTACCAAGGGCCAGCCATCTTGAACGGCTGACTAGGTTCATACTTGTGTACATTGTCGATCAAAAAGCAAACATTACGCATATCTGAGGCGCAACATCACTAGGTAAGTATGAGATGGTGTGTTCCTTTAATAGCAAACACATACATACGTAATTATAAAGACCCTAGTTTCTTAAGCTTCGCTAAAAATGCGACTGCGCTGAAACTTGCCTTCCTCCGTGCCCTCTGCACGGGCTCATTGTTGTGTTTCGGTTTCGGTTCTGTATTGCACTGTACGAATGCCATGGGGCGCCGCTCTGGCATTCCTGTTTTACCCAGGCGACGTGTAAATAAAAGAGTGTGTGGGGAGTACTCGGTGAGTGCGGACGTTTCTTCTGCTTCAGCGCTTCGCGCCAAACCGCATGTTCGGGCTGGCTGGCGTCCCCGCCGGTCGTGTTGGTCACCGCCGGTCTTCGACTGCTGCTGCGCCGGAACTACCAGCCCGCAACACAGCACTCATGTTTCCCGACGTATTGCCAGATGGCGTCCATATCTCACGCAGCGCCTCTTTTATCGTCTTTAGACGACATTTGCAGCGAAGCACGCAGATATTTTTCTTAGTCGCGTCGCCGTTTTTGTCGAAAAAAGTAATCAGATTACTGTGAGCTGATAATTATGTCACTGCGAATTCTTTACACAGAGTCAGTAAGCTGGTAAGTCGCTGCAATGTTATGTTTTTGGATCTCTGTTTACGCTCTGCATCATCAAGCGTCACTACCAGCGTTGCCCATCTCGAACACGTCTCCGGTAACCCGGCCAGAACTCGTGACGAACGTTCTTTACAAGCGGGTTCCCGTATGATGACCTCATCGCTTTTTGCTACAATTTCCCATTCGGCGCATTCATGAACTTGGAAGCTCTATTACAATACTTTTAACCTGTATTTATGGCTGATAATGTTACTGTTGCATTATACGGATTGGTACATAGAGCGCCATCTGTACAATGTGTTCGAATTTTTGTGATACGTGCCTCATCGCAACTTAGCGTGCCCTCCGTGTCGATGAAACTAACGTATGCATTTTAAGTTTAACGTGTGTCGCGATGTTACATCTGATCATAAGCTACCCTTAGACGCCAGTGAACTCTACGTGCATTCTAAGTACCTCCTAACCACTCCATATCCCTACAACTACTGAACGTACGCAAACAAGTCGATCTAGCTCGTAATGCTTCTCAGAAAAGAAACAAAAATGATGCGGCATAGACAGCTACTCGCTGACTGCTTCGTATGAAATCGGTTTCCACAATGCGTGCCATTTGTTGGAATTTTTTCCATAGTCTGGTTTACGATAAGAAAAGTCACAGTTTCGCCGCAAGGGCGAAGCAATGCATGCGATAGCAAGAAACTAATGCTATACGAAGTGAGGCTCGCCAATGGATACTCTCAGTTTGAACAGCGCTCCTGTTGCAAAGGCGGCCGAAGCAGCGAAGGAAACTAGCGTGCTTCAAGTGTCGAGCTGTGACGCTTGATAGTTCGCACTCATCTTCTGTTTGTTCGTTTAGCGGCGTCCCTTGAGCTCGAGTGACTTTCGTACGCTCCGTAACATGAGCCCGGACACCACGGTGAAAGCTTGAAACATCCCTCTTCCCCTCACCACGAGAAAACCGCGCGAGCAGACAGCGGAAGGGCAAGGCAAGGTTCTCCCTGCGCAAATATAAGGAGAAGCGAGCGAGCTCCCCGACGCGCTCCTCGCGCCATCTCGCTGGTAATGAAGAAACGCTTATAAGCGCCTGCCGTCTCGGAGTCCTGCCATCGGTAAAGGGTGTGTATATAACGCTCGCCGTTAGCTACCTGAAGGATCTGCGCTTTCTGGCGTAGTGGTTAGTGCCGCGCGCTGCGGAACTATAGGTCGCTGGTTCGATTCCGCGCTTCGGAAGCATTTTTCTGAATTCTTTTTCTTTGGGACTTTGATATATATATATATATATATATATATATATATATATATATATATATACGGTGAATGACGGCGACAGCGACGGCAAAATCCAGCCGAGACTGTCCATATAATTGCTATCGCAATAAAACATTTCATTGAGCAAAATCATGCCAGTAGCGCTTGTCAGCGACTCAGCAGTTGAATGTGAACGACAATAAAAGAGAGGGAGTCGCCGACTACCGAACAGAGGTGTGTTTGCAGTGCTCTAAGTATATACAGGGAGAGGACTGCAATTGCAAGAAGGGAAGCAAGAAAGCGTGGAAATCAGTGAAAAAATGCCGGCAGATCCGACGCATTGTGAGAATCGGTTTCATGCGAAGCATTTAGCGAGTACTTGCCTACGCTGCACTTCTAGGCTTTGATCCAAGCGTTACGAGGTGGATCGACGTGTCGTGTTTCTGCAGTTAAAGTAGTTGGGGACCTATCGTCGGCTTACCAGTCATGTCGACTCCACTGGTGTCTAAAGGTAAGTTATGTCGCGAGGTAACGTCACCATTCACGTTAGAGCACAGAACTCAGTTTTATCGAAACGAAATGCATGGTACAGTGTGATGATGCGCATATCATAAGTAGCTTTCGTTAGCCTATTCCTTCGGATTCGAGCAACGCTTTATATGTTTAGCTTACTGAGTCATACGAGTAGATACCGAATGTTTGTTATATTTTTTCTATAAGGGAATAGCCAACACTGTAATCACAGTTGATGTTTTCCCGACATGACGAAGGTATAATCTCTTTTTCCAAAGCCCTTTGAAGATTTGTCGTGACTCTGTGATAGAACATCTGACTGCCACATAGAATGCCTGGGTTCAATTGCTGCCCAAAACTGAATTATATTCTTTGCATCCTCGGTATTTTTCACTCGCCAACAAGGTCGCCGACCTCGCCACCGGCTTTTCTGCAACGCGGGCTCATTAACACTCTAGCGTTCATATTTCTAATATCTGTTCTGGTCATCCGCGGGTTGATATATATACTGTGAATCACCTATGGCACATGCCCGCATACAATGGACCGTGTTATGCGGGTATGTACCACACGTGACTCGGGAAAGGGTTTCATGACCTGTCTGAAAGGCTTTTCATGTTATTCACATTATGACCTGGCAGTGACGTTTGCCATGAACTCTCACCCTCCTATGCCCGGCTAGATAGATAGATAGATAGATAGATAGATAGATAGATAGATAGATAGACAGACAGACAGACAGACAGACAGACAGACAGACAGACAGACAGACAGATAGATAGATAGATAGATAGATAGATAGATAGATAGATAGATAGATAGATAGATAGATAGATAGATAGATAGATAGATAGATAGATAGATAGATAGATAGATAGATAGATAGATAGATAGACAGACAGACAGATAGATAGATAGATAGATAGATAGATAGATAGATAGATAGATAGATAGATAGATAGATAGATAGATAGATAGATAGATAGATAGATAGATAGATAGATAGATAGATAGATAGATAGATAGATAGATAGATAGATAGATAGATAGATAGATAGATAGATAGAAACGGTCAAAGTTCCTTTGGTTCACTAAGAAAATATAGCAAATTTTTAATGCTTCGCATTAAAAAATTTAAACAATTCTATTTGACAGACACGTGGCGCAAAGCAGAAAGACTCACTAATGCGGGCCGTGAGTAAGAATACCCAAAGGTCGTGCTCCGTGTCTGAAAGAGCAATGTCCAGTTTACTGACGGACGTACACGTGCAGTTCAAGCACCGCTTGTGCACTTTCATATTTTGCAGGTGCGATCGGCTCCTATCAGTGCGTCAAGCCTGACATTGCCGCCACACTGTCATGTTGCTGACATATTCAGTTCCGAGCACTTCAGGGGCCCCGGCGGTCGCCGTCTAATGTATAATGTCGCTTGTCAGTCTGGCAGAGCCATATCTAGCGTACCCATGTATAACATAGCCATGTATAGTATGGTATAGCAAGGGGCGGGATAGGGAAGTAGGGTGAGGAAGAGCGATGTGAGAGGGAGTAGGGTATATTATAGCGTAACCATATGTAGTATAATATAGCAAGAGATCGGAAAGGAATGTGAGGGTGAGGGAGAGTAATGTTAGGTTGAGGAGGAGGTAAAGAGGAGGAGGGTAAAGAGATAGATGGTAGATGGTAGAGCATAGCGTAGCCATGTACAGTATAGTATAGCAAGGGGTGAGAAAGAGGTCTGAGACTGAGGAGGGCAGAAAGGAAGAGGAGATAAAACGCAGCATAGCCGTCTTTGGTATAGTACGTAACGAGGCGAATACAGCGGGCACTTGGCGAGGTCGGGCATAAGGAACACAGGGCACAGACGCTGCTATGATCGTTACGATCATCCGACTAGATCGAGATGTGTTATTCCAGTAAGGTACAGGCATGTCTAGTATATTACAGGAAGATGTGGGAAGGAAGGTGACGGTGAGGAGAAAAAGGAGGCGGAGGTCAAAGAAACCTAAAATCATGTGAATGCGAGCCAGTTGGTAGGTATCCACAGTTAAAAACAGCGCAAAGTGAACACGGACAAGATGCACACGGGACTAGCGCTGTCCTGTGTGCATCTTGTCCGTCTATACTTGGCGTTGTTTTTAGCTATGCAGGGTGTTACAAAATGACTGGTTCCCCAGACGTGAAAGAGAGACGTCCGTTTAATGGCAATACTAAAGGCGAACTGCTGCAACAGCCACGTGCACGCGCCCTCTGCCGCCTCGGTTTCCTCTTCTTCGGTAGAGTCTGGCACGCTCCAAGTGGCTCCGTTCTGCACTATTAAGCAACACATGCTAACACACAGCATAGCCATTCATAGTATAGTATACCAAGAAGGTGTGAAAGGAAAGTGAGGGGGAGGACGAGAGCTGCGATGGTCAGTATCAGGGAAAAGAGGAGGCGGAAGGTAAAGCATAGCATAGCCGTGCATAATAGCATATAGAGGAGGTGGGAAATGGAAGTGCGGGTGAGGAGGAGATATGTGAAAGTGAGGAGAGGGGAAGGAAGGAGGCGATGGTAAATCATACCATAGCCCTGTATAATATCGTATGAGAAGAAGGTGGGAAAGGAAAGTGAGGGTGAGGAGAAGTGCTGTGAGGGTCAGGAGGAGTGAAAGGAAGTAAGGGAAAGGAGGAGTGGAAAGGACATCACTGCATCACAAATAAAGGTTTCCTTTGCCACCGTGGACTCCGAGCAGGCTGCACATTTGCAACGCCAGCGCTTGCTTGCCCGTGAACGCCAGCTTCGCAGAAGGGTAGGCGAAACACTGCTACGCACTTCCGACAGCTTTCACGTTGAGTGTAATAGTATTTAATTTTTTAGCTGAGAAACATGTAGGCATCCTCTGATGCAACGATTATTCCTTACCAGTGCAGTTTGCGGAGAGGCCGGTTTACTAACGATTATTTCTTACGAAGTAAGGCAAACATTCCTAATGTTTCCATTCCGAAAACAATTCGCTTTTTCCATTTTCCTTAAGAGACGGACAAAGTGTATGACTCTAGTGCCACAAACTTGTTTGAGGCTTCCCAGGAATGGGTGCCAGAGGAAACTATATAAATATAATTAACAGCATTACTTATCCTGTTGAGGCGTTTATTGGACGGTAGTCGGCGACGATATGCAATGGCGACAGTCAAGGCAGAAAACACTGACTCAGAGCGCGCGCGCGAACAGCCAAAGGGGACGACCCACTAGAAGGCTATAGAGAGCGCAACCCATTAGTCATTGAAGGCTTCGCTACAATTTCCCCGGGTACGAAAAGGGAGCCGTCCGGCGACCTAACAGCTCGTCACTATGAGTGGGTCATAGTAGGCCTTGAGGCGCTCCACGTTGACGATGTCGCGCCCTCGACGGCGCATGTCCGAGGATGGTTCGATGGGTTCGATCACGTAGTTGACCGGGGATGTGCGCTCGACGACCCGGCAGGGGCCTTCGTATTTCGGCAGTAGTTTTGTAGAGAGGCCAGTGGCAGTGGTAGGAACCGAGAGCCATACGAGCGCTCCAGGGAGGAACGTGGACTCAGAAGTGGTGGTTCCACCGCGAATGCTCTTCTGCCGCTCTTGTTCCTGCGTTGTAAACGTCTTGGCAAGCTCGCGACACTCTTCCGCAAGCCTGGCTGTGTCAGATATCGGCGCACACTCAGTTGAATCCGGCTTGTATGGGAGTATCGTGTCGATGGTGTGCGACGGGTGCCTTCCGTACAATAGGAAGAATGGTGAAAAACCTGTAGTGCTCTGAGGGGCGGTATTATAGGCGTAGGTGACAAAGGGCAGAATGGCATCCCAATTTGTGTGATCGGCGGCGACGTACATTGAGAGCATGTCGCCGAGCGTACGGTTAAAGCGTTCGGTTAGGCCATTCGTCTGCGGGTGGTAAGCAGTAGTTTTGCGGTGAACAGCATGGCACTCTTTGAGAATGGCTTCGACGACTTCCGACAAGAAGACACGGCCTCGATCGCTGAGAAGCTCCTGGGGTGGACCGTGACGCAGCATGAATCGGTGTAGCAGGAAGGAGGCAACATCGCGCGCTGTAGCCGCTGGGAGAGCGGCGGTTTCGGCGTATCGCGTTAGATGGTCAACAGCGACGATGGCCCAGCGGTTACCAGCCGATGTCAGAGGAAGTGGTCCGTACAAGTCGATGCCCACGCGCCCGAACGGACGGTTCGGGCAAGGTAAAGGTTGTAGACCGGCGGGTGACACGTGCGTTGAAGGTTTTCGGCGTTGGCAATCGAGGCAGGAGCGAACGAACTTCTGCACGTAGCGGTGCATCCCTCGCCAGAAGTATCGTTGTCGAATGCGGTGGTAAGTTTTGGATACTCCAGAGTGCGCGCATTGTGGATCAGAGTGGAAAGACTCGCATATTGCAGAACGCAGATTGCGGGGTATCACAAGGAGCCACTGGCGGCCGTCGGCGTTGTAATTGCGTCGGTGGTTCAGTGGTAGAATACTCGCCTGCCACGCGGGTGGCCCGGGAAGTGGCGTCGTCACTTTTCGCAGTAGTCGGCTAAGTTTGGCGTCAATAACGGATACGGCGGCTCCAGTGTCTATAAGGGCAGATGCGCGCACACCGTCCACAAACACGTCTAACACGTTCGATGGGCTTCGCTGAGGGCTTTCGCAGTTCGATAACGTCGCAGCCCTTGCCTCGTGGACTGCGACGACTAGTTTTCCTGGTCACGTGGGACCGGCCGTGGCCGCATCGGTGACAGTGATCGGCGTCGTGGTGACGGTGAACGATGGGTAGATGGAGCTGGGCGAGACGACGGTGACATAGGCGGCGGTGAATCGTAATACGGGCGGCTTGACTGGCTGGGGATGGCTGAGGCTACACGAGGCGGCTGCACGCAATTGCAATAGCGGGCGACATGACCGGCGCAACCACACGCGAAGCAGATCGGGCGGTTGTCAGAAGTGCGCCATCGGTTCGCCGGGGTAGGTCCCATCCATGGAGCAGGTCGCGGTGGACGAGGCGTCTGCTGATACGACTGCATGATGGGCTGCATCGGTGGCCTAGGTATGGCGTCGGCAAACGCAGCCGGCCCACTCGCTTCGAAGGCTTGAGGTCTGGCGACGGCTTCGGCGTACGTAAGTGGGGCAGCCACAGGAATAGCTTGGGGTGACCTGGCTACAACCTGCGCGTAACTGAGCGGCGCAGGTGCCGGAGGAGGCTGGTGGTATTCCGGCATGACCTCCGCGATTTCCTGCTGAATAGCGCGGCGTAAGGGAGCCAGCAGCGTGGTCGACGGCTGTTCAACATGCTGCGGGTGAGGGAAGGCCAGTAGGGAGAACTGGCGGGCAATTTCCTCGCGCACGAATGACTTGATCTCGGCGAGCAAGGCGGACTGATCAGAAATGGTCGACAAGCCTGCGAGATCGGCGTCGCGTGATGGAGGTCAACGGGTCAGCAGTCGCTGCCGACGCAGCTCCTCGTAGCTTTGGCAGAGCGTGATCACCTCGGCCACAGTACGAGGGTTCTTGGCGAGCAGCATAGTGAAGGCATCGTCGTCGATGCCTTTCAGAACGTGGCGGATCTTGTCAGACTCAGGCATGGCCGCGTCAGCCTTCTTGCACAAGTCCAGTACGTCTTCTATGTAGCTCGTAAAAGACTCGCCGGTCTGCTGAGCTCGTTCACGTAAACGTTGTTCGGCTTGCAGTTTACGAACGGCAGGGCGGCCAAACACATCGATGATGGCGGTCTTGAAAGCAGACCACGTGGGGAACTCGGTGGTGTGGTTGTTGTACCACAGGCCCGCCACACCCGCGAGGTAGAAAACCAGGTTGCTGAGTTTGCCTGCCTCGTCCCATTTGTTTGGTACGCTCACACGCTCGTACATCGCAAGCCAGTCCTCAACATCGGTCCCATCCGCGCCGGTGAAGATAGGAGGGTCGCGGATGCGGGGGACACCGGGGCATGCGGTCGTTGCGGAAGGAGACGTTTGCTGAGCAGCGTCTTGAGGCATGGTAGTTGGTAGGGTACGGGATCTCAGCTCCAGGGGCATCGAATGGGAGCACAGCACTCTCCACCAATTTGTTGAGGCGTTTATTGGACGGTAGTCGGCGACGATATGCAATGGCGACAGTCAAGGCAGAAAACACTGACTCAGAGCGCGCGCGCGAACAGCCAAAGGGGACGACCCACTAAAAGGCTATAGAGAGCGCAACCCATTAGTCATTGAAGGCTTCGCTACAATCCAAACATACATTTCATGCCACGTCAATACACGTAATGTTCCGTATAATATTATCATACAAGCAAGCCATTCTGTCGTGCCACTGTTTACTGAATCGATGGTCTGTCTAGAGAGAGGAACAGAAAGAGACAACGTTGAAGTAATAGTCTTCCTCACCTCGTCCTTGTATCTCCCTCTGTTGTTTTCTCTCTGTATCTTTCTCTCTAGCAGGTAATTTATTAGGGAGACTGGTACGACATATTTGCTTGCTCCTCTGATATATTTATAATAAAAATTAATTCTTTACATTCAATAATTGCATGGCCTCAGGCCTGTAGCCAGGAATTTTTTTCGGGGGGGGGGGGGGCGGCACTTGCTGAAAGCCTTTGCTATTTGAGAAAAACGCCTATTTTCATTATTTATTTTTGTTAAAACATCATGCATCATAAAAATATCAGGGGAGGGGGCAGCCCCCCCCCCCTGGCTGCTGGCCTGCATGGCCTATATTTTATCCTACATACGTTGGCGACATGTAAAGAAACTCACACTGTAATCATGCGCTAACAAAACTTCTGCGGTTTTACCTGCCAAAACCGCAATATGATTATGAAGTATCCGCACTGGGAGACTCAAGCTAGCGATATAGACATAATTCACAGAGTGGCAACGAAAGACAAGACAAAGAAGAACATTGTTGTTCAGTTCGTGAAGCGCGAAAAAAGGGACAAGGTTCTAGAGAAGGCTAAGAAAACAAAACTTACGAGCAGAAGCCTGGGTCTATCACTGGAAGCGTCCGAAAGTGAGGCAAATTATCCTATCTTTGTAAATGAACATCTTTGTCAGCATCTAAAGAGACTACTTGGTATGGCAATAGCGCGCAAGCGCGAACATGGCTGGAAGTTTGTCTGGATAAAAAACGGTGCCATTTTTGCCCGTCGCGATGAGACTTCATCCGTCGTGGCAATAAAACGCGAGAGCGATTTGGACAAGATTACCGCCACAGGATAAGGATGCGCGCGCCCTGCGCGAACACTTCGACTGCTCAGATTGTAGAAACATGGATACCAACTACGTGCTACCTGAGGACATGCGCGGTATCATACCTGACAACCCAGAGAAGCTTTTTAAGATTTTCCATTTAAATGTTAGATCCATGCAATATAAATTTGATGAAATCTACGCTCTTTTAGAATCCTGCAATATTACTTTCGATGCACTCATGTTCACTGAGACTTGGTACAATGAAACTTCGGATCACTTTGTTTTACCGTCTTACGATCACTTCTTTCTAAACAGAAAAAATTGCAGGGGCGGTGGAGTTTCTATTCAGGTTGCTAAACCAGGTTTTGAAATTCTACCCGAATTTAGCACTGTTACCTGTGATATCGAAGCCATTTGTATTAAGAAAAATAGCAATGTGTTCGCTGTTCTGTACAGACCACCAAGTGGCAGCATCTCGGCGTTCTTGAAGTTTCTTGATTCTTTGCTTTCATGTGCCAGTGAAAACAGATGGTTACTAACAATAGGCGGTGATATGAACATTGACGTTGCAAAAGGCTTGAGCGCGGCAAATGATTTTTTGCTTGTATTACAAAGCAACGGTTTTCAGAATCTTATATCAACACCGACACGCGTTACTCTTTCAACAGCATCTGTGCTGGATTTGTTCATTACTAACCGAAACACTGATGACATTCTCTCTGGCGTTGTCAAGAGTGACGTCAGTGATCACCTACCTACATTTTGCATGCTTAACCGTAACAATTCATTGCAACAAAGGGATTGGCCTCAACTCGTGTACAGGGATATATCGTCTCAAACGTTAGAGATGTTTCGGGATAAGATTTCTCGAACAGATTGGAGGGAAGTATTTCTTCTTGAAGGACAGCAATAAGTGCTATGACTTATTCATAAAAATTTTCAAAAAACATTATTCAGAGTCGTTCCCACCACGCACATATCGTAAGCAAAAAAGGGTGCGCAAACCGTGGATCACACATGAGTACATCAAGCTTATTAAGCATAAGAATAGGCTTTTTGACAACTTTCTTAAGTCTCGTAACATGGACGAATTAAAAGAGTTTAAGAAATTTCGGAATAAGTTTAATAAAGATATCAAAAAATCAAAAAACGAATATTATAAGCGTGTATTTGACAACGATTGCTTGCGTAGTGGTAACAAAGTGTGGAGGAAAATAAACGAGTTACTAAACCAGAATACTAAAGATTATACGATTGACAACCTAGTCATAAACGACAAAACGATTGGCGGGACCGAACTCGCCAACCTTTTCAGCAATTTCTTTGTTGAAATTGGAAGTAGCACCTACTGTCACGAAGCTACTAATCGTATCCCGAGACTATCCCACACAATGTACTTGCAGCCAACATCTGTCGCTGAAGTAACAATGCTGTATCAGAAACTTAGAAACAGCCGTAGCCGAGATGTGGATGATTTAGAAATAAAACCAATCAAATACGTTATAGACTTAATTGCACCAGTGCTTACACATATATATAACGTCTCTATCTCTACTGGGATTTTTCCAGACAACATGCAGGTGGCTAGAGTTTCAGTGATTTACAAGAATGGAGACAAAAATAGCTTAAGCAACTATCGTCCTGTGTCAATATTACCTATCTTTTCAAAGGAACTCGAAAAAGTAATAAACTGTCGTATTGCGAAATTTACTACAAAATACAACCTATTAACAGATCACCAATTCGGCTTCAGAAAGGGACGTTGCACTGAGACAGCACTTCTAGTTCAAAAAGAGGAAATATTATACAATTTTGAAAATAAGGTCATGACACTGGGTGTATTTCTAGATTTTAGTAAAGCTTTCGATAGGGTAAACCACTCAATTTTATTTGAAAAGTTAGAACATTATGGGTTACGTGGGACAGTATTACAACTTGTTAAATCTTATTTGAAAATGCGCTACCAATACGTTGAACTAAATAAATGTAAATCAAACCTTCGGCCTATTGAATTTGGGGTTCCTCAGGGTAGCATACTAGGACCGATTCTCTTCCTTTTCTATATTAATGATATTGTGAGAATTTATGAGGATTGTAAATATATTATATATGCCGACGATTGCTCGGTACTTCTTGAAGGAAGAGACTTGGAGACGATAAAACGAAAGGGTGACACATTCTGTCATAACTTACAGGCCTGGTGCAAGTTCAATAGGCTTACTTTAAACGAATCGAAAACTAAATGTGTGTTGTTCCGTGCCCCGGGAATTTTAAGAAACATCGACGATTATATAATTCTCGGGCCACTTCAAATCAAAGTAGAGGATCATATTAAGATTCTCGGCGTAATTTTTTCCGAAAATATGTCCTGGAATGAACATGTGAAAACCTTATTGCCAAAATTAAGCAGAGTAGCCGGTGTATTAAGCCGGAACCGTCACACTTTTCCTGTTAGCATTAAAAGAATGTTATATTTCGCGCTCTTCAACTCTCACTTATATTATTGCACACTAATATGGGGAAACACAACATTATCAAACTTACAGCAAATATTCATGGCCCAGAAAAAAGCACTTCGTTCAATAGAAAACGCCTCGTTTCTAGAACACACAGAACCTCTATTCCACAAACATAAAATTATGAAGATTCACAACATATACAAACATAAACTACTGAGAACATACAAAAATGCCACATTAGGAAGAACAGAGCTATTCGAAGCAATAGCAAATCTCCGAGCAAATACAATTTCCTATCCTTTCAGGTATCACCCACCATACCACGTTCCTTTCTCGCGTACCCATTATGGAAAAGAAAAACTTGATTACGTACTCGCAACCACACTAAATGAACTAGAACAAAAAAAATGTTGATGTTCTTAACTGTACTAAAAAAACTTACTAGATCTGTTTATATAAATGTGTTGGAACTACTCATGTTCGTATATTTACAGCAGCCGGTTTTACTAAAGTGACTGCACATTAAAACATACATTGGTGTTTTTTTTCTTTTCAGTTCAACAACGCAGATTAGGTAACTACTTTTGGTAGTAGCATTTGTATATACTGCGGCTACATAGACTTGCTTAGATGTTTCGTCCTGTCACTGCTGCTGTACGGGTGACCAGAGCTTAGTCAAGCTGCGCAAGCGCAGCTTTTTTCTCTGGTCCCCTATTTTCGCAGTGACAATGCACTGTATTGTCTGAAGCGAAAATAAAATTTGATTTGATTGATTGATTGATTGATTGATTGATTGATTGATTGATTGATTGATTGATTGATTGATTGATTGATTGATTGATTGATTGATTGATTGATTGATTGATTGAACTTGTTACCAGCTGCCGTTTCTTAACGTTCACATGAACTTAAGTACACTGGTGTTTTACAGTGTAAACTATTTGGCCACGTAAATATTGCCCGCCTTGGAGGCGATGTCCGCGGCAGCCACCGCCGCCGCTGCTGGTGTCTATGTCATTGTGTGATAAGACCCAGGCGGGGCAGTGGTGTCTCTAACAGGTCTTAGTTTATTCAATCGACGTTGCCCGCGTTTTCTTTTCGGGCAGTTGTCACTAGCCACAATGAGTTCATTACATAGCACACATTACAGACGTAAGGGTGGTGCGGTATTCCATGTATTTTGCCAGGGAGGCCTACACCCAAACCCATATAGAATGAGTGCAACAGTGGTGGAGCTATCGATCTGTGCCGCTGCCTTGCCTTCCTTGTGCCACTGTTTTTATAGTTGCTTTTATAACAATGCGTTGTCCGGCAACCCGACGATACCATTCTGCAAATAGTATGCCGCACATGAGACCACAAGAACGTATAATGGGTGTGTCCAGATAAGATCGAGCACGAGGTCCGTCACCATTCTCGATTTTGATGAAATTTTCTGTAGGTCCAGGCATTACACCCAGAACAATGGTTTCGAAGTCGATGTTGCGAAAAGAAATTTGTTCTTCTGAGAAAAATATACAAATTTCGGCCGCAAAAACCACTTTTCCGCCAATTTCGCGATTTCTTAATTTTGAGCGCACCTAGGGAAGAAACGCTGCACTTCTTGGTCACAATATTTATTCCCCTCAAAGAACAAGTGAAATACAATCTCATGAGTCTGTTATTTTTCTTGCTTGCGGAAGCACTTTTAAAGAAACAGATCACAAACTTGGCAAATCGCGCAAAATGCCTGTGTTTGAGGAATTTATTGCTGCAAACAAGTTTAAGTGAGTATGATAAAAATCGGTACATATTAACTTTGATACTTTCGCTCTTTTTTAAAATAGTTTTGGTAGTTTTATCGCGCTCTCGTTTATTCAATAATTGGTCTAACACGTAAGTAATTTACCAAAAACGCCAAACTTTGAAAATAGTTTTCTCAAAAAGGTCATTTTTAATTTTCTTTTAAATCCCTCTGATTGAAGTCAAGGACGTCATCTATCATTCTGCATAAAAAAACGTTGCATTATTTTGGCTGCTAACAAGTTATAATGCGTCAAATATGACCATGTCAGCCTAGCGGCCGCGTCGTTCGTTATGTGCTGAAACTCGGATATAAGTCGCTCGAAATGCTTGTACCTGACATAATCACACATCATCAGCTCCACACCAACTAATGCTCAGCCAGGTGTCATGATTCAGCAAGCTTTATCTTGCGATCAGCCGCTTGACAAACCCGCAGCAGCGGCCTCTCGATGCTGCGGGAACTCACATTACATGAGTGCCGCTTCGACTGCGGATGAGCTCCGCTCGGCGCGGCCAAACTACGCTCAGAAGACGAACGAGAGAAGGAGTGCATCACTGTGAAAGTTAGAGGCTGTTAAGTGCCAACAAATATCAAAATAAGCAACGAAAACTCAGCCGGCGATTTCGCAGTGAGCGCCTCCAGTAGTGCTCTCATCTGTTGCTTTCTCTCTTCTGATGGCCTAAGGATATACAGATTCATTCTATGAGCAACGTATGACACAAAAGAAAGCCATTGACAACTAAAGAAAGCTGTCAACGTGCTTGTGATGGTCGAACAACTGGAACTGTAGTTCTCCATTTCGTGCCAGAACACATGTGTCAGCCGGCTGTAAAAAGAAGTGTACCCAAGTCTTTTGCTTCATTAAGGAACCGGTTTTACAATACTGTATTGTTGTGCGTCCGCAGAGAGAATAGTCAACGCAAGTCGAGCGTTTATCGCGATATATTGTGGCTGCGGGCATAACAGCAGGGGAAAAAATACATGTGTCTGTATTGAAGGCGCTCATTACGAAATAGCCGGCAGAGTTTTTGTTGCTTATTATGACATTTGTTGGCACTTAACAGCCTTTAACTTTCACAGTGATGCATTCCTTCTCTCGTTTGTCCTCTGAGCGTAGTTTGGCGCGTGAGCGGAGCTCATCCGCAGTCGAAGCAACAGTCACGTAATGTGAGTGCCCGCAGCATCGAGCGGCCGCTGCTGCGGGTTTGACAAACGGCTGATCGCAAGGCAAAGCTTGCTGAACCATGACACCTGGCTGCGCCTTTGTTGATGTGGAGCTGCTGATTCGCGATTATGTCACGTACAAGTATTTTTAACAACTTATATCCGAGTTTCAGCAAATAACGAACGACGCGGCCACTGGGCTGGCATGGTCACATTTGACGCACTATAACTTGATAGCAACCAAAATAATACAACGTTTTTATTTCGATAGCAATTATATGGACAGTCTCGGCTGGATTTTGCCGTCGCCGTCGCCGCCGTCATGCACCCTATATGTATAAGTATGTATATATATACAAAAGCCCCAAAGAAAAATAATTCAGAAAAATGCTTCCGAAGCGCGGAATCGAACCAGGGACCTTTATCTCCGCAGCGTGTGGCGCTAGCCACTACGCCACGAAACGCAGATCCTCCACGTAGGTAACGGCGAGCGTTATATACACACACTTTACCTCTGGACGGACTCGGAGACGGCTGCGCTTATAAGCGTTTCTTCATTACCAGCGAGATGGCGTTAGGAGCGCGACAGGCGCATTTAAAAGTCGTCGGCGAGCTCGCTCGCTTCTTCTTATACTTGCGCAGGGAGAACTTGCCCTTCCGCTGTCTGCTCGCGCGGGTTTCTTGTGCTAAGGGGAAGAGGGATGTTTCACGCTTTCACCGTGATGTCCGCGCTCATGTTACGGAGCGTACGAAAGCCACTCGAGCTCAAAGGACGCCGCTAAACGAACAAACAGAAGATGAGCGCGAACTATCAAGTGTCACAGCTCGACACTTGAAGCACGCTAGTTTCCTTGGCTCCTTCGGCCGCCTTTGCAACAGGAGCGCTATTCAAACTGAGAGTATCCATTGGCGAGCCTCACTTCATATAGCATTAATTTCTTGCTATCGCATTCATTGCTTCGGGCTTGCGGCGAAACTGTGACTTTTTTTGGGCAGAATGGTAGATGACGTCATTGACGTCAATCAGAGGGATTTTTAAAACAAAAATAAAAACGGCCTTTTTGAGAAAACTATTTTCTAAGTTCGGCGTTTTTGGTAAATCACTTACGTTTCAGCGCAATTATCAAGTAAAACGAAGCGCGATAACACCGCGAAAATATTTTTAAAAAGAGCGGAAGTATCAAAGTTAATATTGTGACGTGGTCGTAACGTCGACGAAGACAGCAGTCGGCGTTTTCAAGATGAAACTGTTTACTTGGCCGAACTTGTGGCCGGGAAACGGAAAGTTGATTTACAGCAATACACACGCTATGCACTGATGGCGGCGAACAGAGCGTCGACCGTCGATCAACTGCTCATGGCTCGGATGCGCCGTCTTTTATACATCACGCATCGAACTTTCCAGTGTTATCACTGGTGGTCGCGCAAGCTCTGGAATAATCTAGACTATTCGCGGCCTGCGCGCAATCTTAACAAAACAATCTACTACAACCGCGAAGCTTCTCGAACACTGCGGCGCGGACAGCGTCGAGCGTTGATAACCGTCCTTGCTGGTCAAACCCGAATACATCAAAATAAAACAAAAAGTGGGCGTGGCAATATGTACCGATTTTTATTATCCTCACTTTAACTTGCTTGCAGCAATAAATTCCTGAAAAGCAGGTATTTTGTGCGATTTGCCAAGTTTGTGATTTTTTTATTCAAAAGTGCTTCGACAAGCAAGGGAAATAATAAACTCATAAGATTGTATTTCACTTGTACTTTCAGGGGAATATATATTGTGACCAAGAAGTGCACCACTTTTTTCCTAGGTTCGCTCAAAATTCAGAAATCGCGAAATTGGCGCAAAAGTGTTTTTGCGGCCAAAGTTTGAATTTTTTGTTTTCAGGCGAACAAAATTCTTTTTCGCTACACTGACTTCGAAACCATTGTTCTGGGGGTAATGCCTAGACCTACAGTAAATTTCATCAAAATCGGGAATGGTGACCGGGACCTCGTGCTCGATCTTATCTGCACACACTAATGCGGAATTTAAGTCGTGCGCTCAGGCTTGACGTCATAGATGCTCATGTTCAGGCAGGATTGTCGTAAAGGGGGCCAATGTCCTTGTTTAGAGTGTTGGAATGCCGTATAAGTGGCTCCATGCACGCTGACTATACACATGCATTTATAGTTCAAAGGCTAAATTCTATATCACAGACGCGAACGTAGCTGCTTTACGAACTGTGAACTCGCATAATTTCTGAGCTCTCTCTTACAAGCTACTATCGATATCGCTGACGACGCTATAGAGCTTCAGTCCAGAGAAATCTGTGAAACGTTTGGCGTAGAACTCTTCTGTTGAGTTCCTAGAAGGCGATTAGTATGTAAAAGCTTTCCGTCGACATTTCCACTGTGACGCCTTTCCGTTCATCTACCTGCACTCGTTAGCTTATAGCAAAGGCCATGTGCTGTTTTTTGCGACGTTAGCAGATCATTTTTACCGATCGCGAGTAGGCTTTTTATACCCCGTCACGGACACGCCTAATCTCCCGCTGGCGGCTCGCAGAATCGGTATTCATCGTCAGGCACGTCCACTGCGAGATGAAGGTCTCTCCCAATGACTTCCCTTTTACCACGTCTTGAGTAAGTGCATGCCATGATAGCTACCGAAAATCATAGTTTCATCTCCTTACCTATCTTACATCTTTGGTTTCATCTACCATCTCTCGCTACCTATTCCGTAGCTCTAACTGGCCACCGTTTGTCTGTCCCATTCAGCTCGTATGATACTGTAAGTAGTCTGATAGTGTGTAGTTCAATGTCTTTTGCATCTGCTTTCTTGTGCGTTACAATAATTCTTATATTTTTCTAGCTCAATTGTACACTTGAGGTATTGAGACATACACTGTATTGTGTAGGCAATTTTCGAAATATGCAATCCTCTTCTTCTCAATCCTCATAAAATCTACTGTTACGCCGCCCTCTCCGGTCCCTGCCTGGTAGGGAATGTCTCATATGGCCTTCCTAATCTCATCGATGCTAACGCATGAGACATCAGTGTCCTGTTAGACTTTGATTTCACGCCATGTCGGATCACTTGCCTGAGAATGGACGTTACGCAACACACTCTCTTTTTTTACGAGCGCCTTGTCACGAGTGTACATTCCTTTAGTCTTCATATTCTCGGTATTGAAAACTCCCTGCCCTTATAAGGTCATAAAATTTGTAGCTCATTCTCTGAAACCTGATTATTTAGCGACAACGATCGTGGAAGGTACCCTCCTTGGGCGACCACGCCACTCGCGCAATCTGTACTCACCTTCAATATTGAAAATCCAAAACATGTGGTGTGTATATATATATATATATATATATATATATATATATATATATATATATATATATATATATATATATATAATATATATATATATATGGGAAGGAAGTGTCCTTGGATCCAGTCGAATCCATGCTTTGCGAAGTAGAGGACGTGCAACACGAAAACTTTTTATTAATCCGACGTTTCAGCCGGGGACCGGCCTTCATCAGGGAACACACAATGCAGAAATGCGTTCTTTTTAAGTAGACACGTGGTATAAGGGGCCCCTAACATGTGATCTAGTCACTATCACACAGTAATCACTGCAGTAAGGCGAGTTATGCACTGTGAAAACAACAGGTCACTGCAAAGGCGTGTAAACGTATCTGAAGAATAGGTGCTTCCATGAAACAGACTGCGTGACTAATAATTTGAAAGCCGTAACAAGATCTACAAACAAAAATACAATTCTGCAAACGCATATAGGAAAAAAAGAGAAAGAGAGAAAAAGCGCTTGAACATGACAAGATGCGTCACTAAACAATTGACAACAAAAAGCAACGAAAAGGGATGCTACGAAAGCGTGCAGCAAACATCTGCGTGTACAGTGATTATTATTAGGTTGTGATGATACTAGAACTTAGTTCCGCGCCGAAAGAAACGTCAGCTTGCCTGGATTTTCATTTATGCCAGATGAGACAGCGTTGAACTTGTGGATGAGGAATGACTCGCTAATTTCTCTATCATGGTGCGAAGGGAAACCGGATTCCAGTATAGTTGTTGCGAGTTTATCGAAAGAGTGGCCAGGAATATCAACGTGCTTGGACAGAGGTAGATTAGGTAGGCTTATCGCATGTGACTTATGGTTATTGAAACGCAGTCTAAAAGCGGTTTCAGTTCGCCCGATATACTGAAATTTGCACACAGAGCATTCAAGCATGTACACAACGTTGCTTGTGCCACAGTCAAATCCGGGTCGCCCTATTGTGTCCGCTATCGGCACCGTCACTGAACCACTTTCTAGCTACGTTGATAATTTCATTAAAGATATTCCGCCCACTTTAAACTCATACCTGAAAGACACGAATCACTTCTTGCTCGATATCATTAACCTGGATGTACCATCTGGTTCCTTACTTGTAACACTAGACGTGGCCTCGCTTTATACGAACATTCCACACGTCGACGGCATTCAAGCAGTATTGCAAGCTTATGAAGATAAGGTTTCTAACAAAACAGTGGATAGCGCTACACTGGCGCTGTTACTAGAACATATCTTAACGTTAAACAATTTTGAATTTGATGGCGCGCACTATGTGCAGGTTAGTGGGACTTCTATGGGTACGAAAATAGGACCAAGTTATGCAAACATTTTCATGGGCCAGCTCGAAGACAAATTCCTAGATACTTGCAAACTCAAACCATTCCATTATAGGCGGTACATTGATGATGTATTTCTGATCTGGCACCATGGGGAGAGGGAACTTTTGTCATTCATTGCAGACTTGAACAATGCTCATCCAGCCATCTCTTTCTCAGAATCATACTCAAGCACATCAATCAATTTTCTTGACGTCACGGTTACTATACGTGCTAATAAACTCACGACTAAACTCTTTAGGAAACCCACGGATAGGCAATCCTACCTGCATTTCGAAACCTCTCATCCAAAGCACTGCAAAACGGCGATCCCTTACGGTCAAGTGCTACGTTTTAAAAAGATATGTTCCGTGGATTCCGACTTCACCGAAAGCTGCACCAAACTTCGGGAGGCGCCAAAGAAACAAAAATATCCACCCCAAATTATTGACAATGCTATTAAACGGGCTGACGGTGTTGACCGCAAAGAACTTTTTGTTCGAAAGAAAAACGCTGCGCACTCAAACACTAACCTGGTTTTAACACACTCCGCATCGGCACCAAACATAAACAGCATTCTTCAGAAACATCACAACTTATTATTGCAGAGCAATCACCTTAAAAATATCTTTCCTGATCCCCCACGTGTGGTGTATCGTAGATCGAGGAACTTACGCGACTTACTAACGTCGTCAAAAATTACGCCCGCAACTTATCCTGGTTGTCATCCTTGCCACAAGCCCCGTTGCAAGGTATGCGGCCACATGAGTAACACAGGTTATGTTAAGAGCACAGCTTCAAACTTTCATCTGAAGATAAAAGGGGATTTTGGCTGTGGCACAAGCCAATGTTGTGTACATGCTTGAATGCTCTGTGTGCAAACTTCAGTATATCGGACAAACTGAAACCGCTTTTAGACTGCGTTTCAATAACCATAATGAGAACTAACAGACAATAACGCCAAGGAAAGTATAGGGGGTGTTTTTAGTAGTAAATGTAAGGTAAATGTGAAGAAAGAAAAGTGGACGAAAAGATAGCTTGCCGCGGGCAGGGACCGAAGCTGCGACCTTCCAATAACGCGTCCGATGCTCTACCAACTGAGCTACCGCGGCGGCCATCCCCCCGTCCACTTCATAGGGTATATATGTGCATTTAAACGTGGGAGCGTCAGTCAGCGCCGCCAGTAGCCATGACGGCGAGTGTGGAACACTCTTTTTCTGCCTGTTGGCGTCACGTAGCACGTGAACTTACTACGAGCTGGCAGCTGACCAATAATCCCTCGCATACTACCTGAAAGCATCAAGTCTGCCAGAACGAGACCCTCGCTATGAATGAAGGAAGGGAGTGTTAATTTCAAGGGCTCGTTTTCTTTGTTAAACACAATATTAATGAGAACTAACAGACAATAACGCCAAGGAAAGTATAGGGGGTGTTTTTAGTAGTAAATGTAAGGTAAATGTGAAGAAATAAAAGTGGACGAAAAGATAGCTTGCCGCGGGCAGGGACCGAACCTGCGACCTTCGAATAACGCGTCCGATGCTCTACCAACTGAGCTACCGCGGCGGCCATCCCCCCGTCCACTTCATAGGGTATATATGTGCATTTAAACGTGGGAGCGTCAGTCAGCGCCGCCAGTAGCCATGACGGCGAGTGTGGAACACTCTTTTTCTGCCTGTTGGCGTCACGTAGCACGTGAACTTACTACGAGCTGGCAGCTGACCAATAATCCCTCGCATGCTACCTGAAAGCATCAAGTCTGCCAGAACGAGACCCTCGCTATGAATGAAGGAAGGAAGTGTTAATTTCAAGGGCTCGTTTTCTTTGTTATACACAATATTAATGAGAACTAACAGACAATAACGCCAAGGAAAGTATAGGGGGTGTTTTTAGTAGTAAATGTAAGGTAAATGTGAAGAAAGAAAAGTGGACGAAAAGATTGCTTGCCGCGGGCAGGGACCGAACCTGCCACCTTCGAATAACGCGTCCGATGCTCTACCAATTGAGCTACCGCGGCGGCCATCCCCCCGTCCATTTCATAGGGTTGTAGCGAAGCATTCCTACTCAGTAATGGGTCGTCCTGTCGAGCGCCTTCCAGTGGGTCGTTCTCTTCTCGGAGAGCACGCCCCTCGTGCAGAGAGTCGGCCCCGCTTTGACTGTCGCTGCCGTGCGCCGTCGCTGAGTGCCCGTTAATAAACGTCTTGACAATTTGGTGGAGAGTGCTGTGCCCTTTAAACAACTGCGGTCCGCATTCGATGCCCTTGGAGCTTCGATCCCGTACCGTGCCTGCTACCATGACTCAAGACGCCGCCCAGCAAACGCCTCCTCTTGCACCGACGCCATGTCCGGGTGTCCCCCGCATCCGCGACCCTCCTATCTTCACCGGCGCGGATGGCACCGACGTCGAGGACTGGCTCGCCATCTACGAGCGTGTGAGCGTCCCTAATAAATGGGACGAGGCAGGCAAACTGAGCAACCTCGTTTTCTACCTCGCGGGTGTGGCAAGTCTATGGTACAACAACACGCATCCGATTTCGCTACGTGGTCCGCTTTCAAGACCGCCATCATCGACGTCTTTGGCCGCCCTGCCGTTCGCAAGCTGCAAGCCGAACAGCGGTTACGTGAACGAGCCCAGCAGTCCGGCGAGTCTTTCACGAGCTACATTGAAGACGTGCTCGACTTGTGCAAGAAAGCCAACGCAACCATGTCTGAAGCCGACAAGATCCGGAACATCATGAAAGGCATCGACGACGATGCCTTCACCATGCTACTCGCCAAAAACCCTCGCACTGTGGCAGAGGTCATCACGCTGTGCCAAAGCTACGAGGAGCTACGCCGGCCAGCGGCTGATGACGCGTCGACCTCCATCACGCGACGCCGATCTCGCTGGCTTGTCGGCCGTGTCGGACCACTCCGTCTTACTCGCCGAAATCAAGTCATTCGTCCGGGAGGAAATTGCCCGCCAGTTCTCCTTACTGGCCTTCTCTCACCCGCATGATGTTGTTCAGTCGTCGACCACACTGCTGCCTCCCCTACGCCGGGCTATTGAGCAGGAAATCGCCGAGGTTATGCCGGAATACCACCAGCCCCCTCCTGCGTCTGCGCCGCTCAGTTACGCCCAAGTTGCAGCCAGGCCGCCCCCAGCGCTCCCTGTGGTGCCCCCGCTAACATACGCTGGAGCCGTCACCAGGCCTCAGGCCTTCGAAGCGAGTGTGCCGGCTGCGTACGCCGACATCATCCCTACGCCCCGACTGCAGCCCACCATGCAGTCGTCATATCAGCAGCCGCCCCGTCCCTCGCGTCCTGCCACATGGATGGGACCTAGCTCGGCAAACCGATGGCGCACTGCTGACAACCGCCCGATCTGCTTTGCGTGCGGTTGCGCCGGCCACGTAGCCCGCTATTGCAACCGCGTGCAGCCGCCTCGAGTCGGATCAGCCGTCACCAACCAGTCCAGCCGCCCGTATTATGACCCGCTGCCGCCTATGTCACCGACGTCACGCCCAGGTCCATCTACCCGTCGTTCACCGTCCCCACGACGCCGCTCACTGTCACCGATGCGGCGACGTCCGGTCGCACGAGACCAGGAAAGCTAGTCGTCGCAGTCCAAGAGGCAAGGGCTGCGACGCTATCGAACAGCCAAAGCCCTCAGCAAAGCCCATCAAACGTAGTAGACGTGTTTGTAGATGGTGTGCGCACATCGGCCCTTGTAGATACTGGAGCTGCCGTTTCCGTTATGGACGCTAAATTTAGCCGACTACTACGAAAGGTGACGACGCCACTTTCCGGGCTCTCCCTCCGTACAGCCAGCGCTCACAGTATTCACCCGACAGCGGTGTGCACAGCCGTGTCGTGATTCAGGACGCTCTGTACGCCGTCGAATTCATCATAATTTCCTCATGCTCTCACGACGTCATCCTGGGATGGGATTTTCTCGCCCGTCACGCCGCCGTAATTCGTTGCGCACCAGCCGAAATAGAGCTCTCACCATTCGCAGATTTGACGCCGGCAGACAGTACACCGGCTGCGACCAAGGTACTCGTCAAAGACGACACCACACTTCCTGCAAACTCGTCAACGGCTGTGTCAGTCTGCTGCACTGGACTCACCGACGCCGTTGCACTCCTCTCTCCATCTGACCGCGTATTCACTAGAAAAGGCTTGTTGGTGCCATTTGCGACCGTGCAAGTCATTCAGGGCGACACCGACATTTTTGTTAAGAACCCATCCCCGTACATTGTTAGGCTGGTGCAAGGGGAATGTCTCGGCGGAGCTGAAGCCCTCGAAGACGCACAAGTTATGGACGCACCGGGTGACACGCACTGCGCCAACTCCCATTCGCTCAGTGCTGTTTCCACATCTGATTCGTCACCCGCTGATTTATTTGGTTCCTCGATTGCTGAACACCTTACGTCGGTCGAGCGTTCCCAGCTTCTATGCCTGTTGGAAGAATTTCGTTCTTCGTTCGATGTAGCGCAAACTTCTCTCGGCCGCACGTCTGCTGTCACGCATCGCATCGACACTGGCGCCCAACCACCACTGCGGCAACGTCCATATCGCGTGTCGCCAACAGAGCGTCGTGTAATTACCGAGCAAGTCGAAGACATGCTTCGCCGCGATGTTATTCGACCCTCAAACAGCCCGTGGGCGTCTCCTGTCGTTCTCGTTGCGAAGAAGGACGGCTCTGTGCGGTTCTGTGTGGACTACCGACGACTCAATAAGATCACCCGTAAGGACGTCTATCCCCTACCTCGAATAGACGATGCCATTGACAGCCTGCAAGGAGCAGAGTTCTTTTCATCGCTTGATTTGCGCTCAGGGTACTGGCAAGTCCCCATCGCTGATGACGCTCGACCGAAGACAGCGTTTGTCACACCCGACGGCTTGTACGAATTCAACGTCATGCCGTTTGGGCTGTGCAATGCGCCTGCGACCTTTGAGCGCATGATGGATACCGTTCTGCGCAACCTGAAATGGCACACGTGCCTATGCTACCTCGACGACGTCGTCGTTTTCGCCCCGGACTTCTCAACACACCTTCAACGCCTGCGGCAGGTTTTGACGCGCTTGAGCGACGCCGGGCTACAACTGAATCTCAAGAAGTGCCGATTTGCAGCACGGCAGCTGACGATACTAGGATACGTGGTGTCCAAGGACGGCATCCTCCCAGATCCAGCCAAGCTTCGGGCCGTGACAGAGTTCCCCAAACCTACGTCCGTCAAAGAACTGCGCAGTTTCGTAGGACTATGCTCCTACTTTCGGCGCTTCATCCGAAACTTCGCGACTATCATATCACCGCTGACGAAGCTCCTTGGAAGTAACGGGCCCCTCAATTCGTGGTCGTCAGAGTGCGACGACGCTTTCGCAAAGCTCCGTCGTTTGTTGACGTCTCCTCCCATTCTACGCCACTACGACCCTACGGCCCCTACAGAGGTACACACGCATGCCAGCGGTGTTGGCCTCGGTGCTGTCCTTGCGCAGCGCAAACCTGGGTTCCCGGAATATGTTGTCGCATATGCAAGTCGTACGCTTACTAAAGCCGAGACCAACTACACCGTCACGGAGAAAGAATGCCTGGCAATCATTTGGGCCCTTACAAAGTTCCGACCTTATTTGTATGGTCGCCCGTTTGATGTCGTGACCGACCATCATGCACTGTGCTGGTTGTCGTCATTGAAGGATCCCTCAGGCCGTCTTGCCCGTTGGGCACTTCGCCTGCAAGACTACGACATCCGCGTGCTGTACCGCAACGGACGTCAGCATGCTGACGCCGACGCCCTGTCGCGCTCTCCCTTGCCTGACGACAGTGCCCACAACTCAGCGTCTCACTTTGTCGTTTCTTCCATCGATATTCACACCATCGCTACCGAGCAGCGCAAGGATCAATGGATTGCCTCACTGATAGACTTTCTGACTGATCCATCGGCCACACCATCCACTCGCTTGTTGCGTCGTCAAGCCCACCATTTCGCCGTTCGCGACGACCTGCTCCACCGACGCAATTACAACGGCGACGGCCGCCAGTGGCTACTAGCAATACCCCGCAGTCTGCGTTTTGACATATGCGAGTCGTTCCACTCTGATCCGCAGTGTGCACACCCTGGGGTATCGAAAACCTACCACCGCATTCGCCAACGTTACTTTTGGCGAGGGATGTACCGCTACGTGGAGAAGTTCGTTCCCTCCTGCATCGATTGTCAGCGCCGCAAAACTTCAACGCACCTGTCGCCAGCAGGTCTGCAACCTCTACCTTGCCCTGACCGACCATTTGGGCGCGTTGACATCGATTTATATGGGCCACTTCCCCTGACGTCCGCTGGTAACCGCTGGGCCATCGTCGCTGTAGACCACCTCACGCGGTACGCTGAAACTGCTGCCCTCCCTGCGGCTACAGCGAGCGATGTGGCCTCCTTCCTGCTCCACCGATTCATGCTGCGTCACGATCCACCCCAGGAGCTGCTCAGTAATCGAGGCCGTGTCTTCTTGTCGGAAGTCGTCGAAGCCATTCTCAAAGAGTGCAACGTTGTTCACCGCAAAACTACTGCTTACCACCCGCAGACGAATGGCCTCACCGAACGCTTCAACCGCACGCTAGGCGACATGCTCTCGATGTACGTCGCCGCCGACCACACGAATTGGGATGTCATTCTGCCCTTCGTCACGTACGCCTACAATACCGCTCCTCAGATCACTACTGGTTTCTCACCATTTTTCTTATTGTATGGCAGGCACCCGTCGCACACCATTGACACAATCCTTCCCTACAAGCCGGATCGATCTGAATGTGCGCCTATTTCTGCCACAACCAGACTTGCTGAGGAGTGTCGCGAGCTCTCCAAGACCTTTACTACGAATAGCCAAGAGCGGCAGAAAAGTATTCGCGGTGACACCACCAGTTCTGCGTCCACGTTCCTTCCTGGAGCGCTCGTATGGCTCTCGGTCCCTACCACTGCACCTGGCCTCTCTTCCAAACTACTGCCCAAATACGAAGGCCCCTACCGTGTCGTCGAACGCACATCCCCGGTGAACTACCTCATCGAACCCACCGACCCATCTTTGGACATGCGCCGTCGAGGGCGCGACATTGTCAACGTGGCGCGCCTGAAGCCCTACCATGACCCGCTCATAGTGACAAGTTGCTAGGTCGCCAGGCGGCTCCCTTTTCGTAGCCGGGGAAATTGTAGCGAAGCATTCCTACTCAGTAATGGGTCGTCCTGTCGAGCGCCTTCCAGTGGGTCGTTCTCTTCTCGGAGAGCACGCCCCTCGTGCAGAGAGTCGGCCCCGCTTTGACTGTCGCTGCCGTGCGCCGTCGCTGAGTGCCCGTTAATAAACGTCTTGACAGGGTATATATGTGCATTTAAACGTGGGAGCGTCAGTCAGCGCCGCCAGTAGCCATGACGGCGAGTGTGGAACACTCTTTTTCTGCCTGTTGGCGTCACGTAGCACGTGAACTTACTACGAGCTGGCAGCTGACCAATAATCCCTCGCATACTACCTGAAAGCGTCAAGTCTGCCAGAACGAGACCCTCGCTATGAATGAAGGAAGGAAGTGTTAATTTCAAGGGCTCGTTTGACTTGATGACTTGATGCTTTCAGGTAGTATGCGAGGGATTATTGGTCAGCTGCCAGCTCGTAGTAAGTTCACGTGCTACGTGACGCCAACAGGCAGACAAAGAGTGTTCATTTTGTCCATACAGTTCATTTTGATGATAATGCGGGAAAAAGATTGAACTGAAACATCGTTGTCTTTGTCTCATTTTGCTTTCGCTTAGCCTTGTCCCATAGCGCTACTGCGAGGGATCGGCACAGCTTCGGATGATATTAAAATGGAGGTGGTTTATTACTGGAGTGAGCAGACGTTGCATGGAAAAGATTAGTGACAATGTTATGCGCGAAATTTTTCCTGTCATTCGTACCGAAGCAAGTAAAAGATCCTCTAACTCTGTTCCTCTTTCTTCTCGCTGTACTTCAGAATAAAATGCTGTCCTTATTGTTATTTTCCCATTGAAATACCGCTCAAGAAAAGCAACAAAATGTCAGGCCTTCGAAGAACACCCAGGAATGTAACCTCGGCCTTTGTGCTGCTATATACTAGCCAGCAGACATGCCTCAGATTGTCAAAATATACCTATATGGAATTAGTCAAATTTCTTGGTAGTATATGCTACAAGGTCAATGAAATTAAGCACATGCCGATATTTAAGGCGCAGTTTCTTCAGCAGCTGCCTTTCTAAAAAGTCGCTTCGATAACATGGAACCCTTTTGTTATATTACTATGATGGCGCTAGCACCTAGTGTCATCATGTTTTCCAAGGAGCACGCCGGAATTGGCCCCCAGTGAACCGGAAGTTGAGCGTTGCCTAGAATGTTATGAAACCCCAATAAAAAACAAGAACTCAGGTGAAAAGGAGGTCACGCTTCATGTCAAGTGTTGCATTGGATACATATAATATTAGAGCACAACTTTAGCAAAAATAAGAACGAAAATACTCACGATAATTAACAAAAAATATTTGAAGGATTTCATTGAAAGAGCTGACTGCCTTCTTGTGAACAGCTGGCATCCTCGCGGTACCTGGCGGTGTGGTATTCCTGTAGTTGGTATGTGGCATCACGATGACACATACCCACTGCATAACAGTCCTCTTTTACTCTAAATTCTACCAATGTGACCAAAAACTTCACCAACCACTAAGAAGCTAGCGCCATTAAAGACACCTAATAAAAGATCAAAGTCACCTGAAAGTATTTGTTATCTTATTCGTTTTAGAGCAGCCTGATTGCTAGAAAAGTTTTACACCATATCTATTGTTCGTGCCCGTGAAGCGGTGGAAAAAAAGTGGCGTGTAAACTGTCCGTCTCCCTTTAGGTCACCCAACATTTGCTTATGCGCGCTTAGGTTTAACAAAAGAAAACATTTCGCTAGTAATCATATGAACAGCTGCTTATTTCCTTCCTTTATGCGGACAAATTTATTTTTAAGGAGGTGTGAATAGGAAATGTTTCCACTATTGGTGTCGCGATGAACATCATTCTCTGACTGACTAAGTGAAAAGGTTCATTAAAGAAAAGAAACATTCATTTACGCATAACTGGCGTCTATCGCTTAGTGATTAGAGATGTCTTAAGAGGTAGCTTCGTAATGGACCGCGTAAAAAGCCTTGCTCTAAGCCTTTAAAGACGCTGTGGGCTTAATACACGTGCTTATGCGAGCGAATAGCTCACTAAATTGGTATCTCTGATATACAAAAATTAAAAGAAAAAGATGCAATCATCGCCCTTTGCCGCCAGTCAATTATGGACGAAACGGTGACGACAGTAAAACGCATACTGACCTGCTGTTTGGAGTGTCCTGGCACAGACCAGCATATCATCAGGAAAAGGGACATTGGCATCGCCACCGAAACCATTATATACTATAGTCTCCAGGAGTTTCAAGCTTCTTGTCAGTTGTGTTCCGCTGCCACTGTCTTTTTTTCAGAGGTAGTTCACTGGGGCAGCAGCACCAACGACGAAAGCCTGCATGCTAACGAGCTGTCCGCATTGATTTCAGGTTGGTTCAATTTCCTTTTAGGTACTGCATACACCCCAAACAAATATCACTACTGCTTCTCAGTTTTTATTAGCATTGCATAAGGTAAGTGTTTTTATTTACTTAGCCCTGAGCTTCCTGCTTTCTGCACGCAGAAAAAGAAAGTGGTGTTCACGAGTTCTGGTTTATTTGCTGAAGCTATATGAGGAAAACAAATATATAAATAAATAGCATATATAGACATTAAATCAAGGAGGTCAGAACTTTACTAAACAACTTGCCTCAGAATGATGTATTACAATTTCTAGGCAGTTACTTAGCGCTTCAGGAGAACCACGTATGCTATCAATTTTCTTCTGGATCTTGAAAACTGTACGATGAACATTGGCCCCCGCGTACCGAGGACGTAGACACATTAACCCAAAAGTACCAAAGCTGCATCATTGTAGTAGCATGTAAGACTTATGTCAATATGTAATGAAATATTCAATATCGCCACGGTATTCTATTTTTATGTAAGCTACCCGCTATTCGTGTAGCCACTGTCTTGCGCACGCCGTGCCGGAGTGTCTAGGAACATTCCCGATAATTGTAGACTGTTCTCATAAGCTTAAGCGCACAACGCGAGTAGTGCAACTTATTCTGGAACTAACACGGCCACCAGCGATAAGAGTGCATCCTTCGATGCCCCGTTTATAAATGCCGACGCGCCTTACCGCTGACCAGATGACCGACGTCCGACGGCTGTGATTGGTGCTGTCAGAGTACAGCGTGTATTGCTTGTACTTTGGCTTTTCATTTCCAGGGCAAAAGTTCGCCCAATGAAGTGTCTCGTTTGTAACAGCTCGACTGCTTCCTCCTTCACCGTCACGATGACGTGACAATAACTAGAAAAAATATTTGCTGTAGTCAGTCAACCTACTTCCGCATTAGTGCTGAATAGTGATTTCAACGTATACATCCGGCTATGCTGCTGGACAGACGATATTTTAAGACGTTCTTCCTATTTATAAATGCACTTATTATGCAAACTCATATACGAGCTCGCAGTTTAGCTCTAATAAGTTCTTCCCTATTTATAAATGCACTTATTATGCAAACTCATATACGAGCTCGCAGTTTAGCTCTAATAAAAAAATGCCCCGCACCTCCCCGAAGGGGATCGTGAGGAAATGCGAATGCATTTGGGTGCACCCGATGAGTGTGCGATTAATTAATGAAGAGAGACGAGAGTGTGCACGTAGAGGCGTAATGCTCGAGTTGCATTGTGTTACACTTCGTCCTAGTGGTATCGCGAGAGATTCGACTTCACCGACTTCCATCGCTATCAAGACCCCAAAGCGCGCGCTCCCTGCATGATATATATATATATATATATATATATATATATATATATATATATATATATATATATATATATATATATATATATATATATATATATATAGGTCCGAGCGCGGAGAGGAGGAGCGCCCGAGCTCTCTCTCCACCGAGCGAGCTCCGCGATGCGAGCGCCCTCACCGGGTACACTCCTCCTCTCCCTTACCCTCCGCTGCTCCGCGATGCGAGCGCCATCACACGTCCGCGCGATCCACCTCTCCCTTACCCTCCGCCGCTCACCACGTGCTCCGGTTGCTAGGCGCGGCGCAGATGTTCTTAGGGGCGAGGAGGAGCGCGCGCGGAGAGATCTGTGCGCACGCCGGCCAGGGACGCAGGACAACCCCTGACTAAGAAATGCATTCGCATTTAGAAATAGCGAAGCTTGCAGTAATCGCTCAAGGGTTGAAAGAGCGAAGCTAGACGACTCTCAGGTGTAATCTGGTTGTTTCTAGGTTGTTGCTAGGTTTCCACTAGGTGATGCTAGGTTGTTTTGAGGTTGCTTGTGTCGAGGTTGCTTCTTAGTGCAGAGACGTTCCATTTAAACCAGAGACAGTCACAGACACGACATGAATGTCCAAACTCCAGATGCAGAAACTCGCGCTGAAACTGGGCGTTCGCACCTTTCATAGAACTGCGGGCACGTTGTCGTAGGCACAGAGCTTCCATCGCTTCGTGAACTTCTCGCAGCCACCGTTGCATTTCCCGTTCCCTAGCAATCTCGCGTCGTACGTACCGCTGACGCGTCACAGCCCCTAGTGGAACAGCCCAGACCAAGGCCAAGGCAGAAAGCTGATGCTTCCAGCCGGATGCATCTAAGACTAGAAAATCAAGGACCTCGCAGAAGAGTTGGCATAACGGATGCTCACACGAACGAAAACCGCTCACCGAAAGCACATGTTCATTTAAAGCCACGCGTTTGAAAGCAAGGATATGGAATAAGCAAGGAAGCATCGCCAGAAGACCAAGTGCAGGAGGAAAGCCGGATGACACCTCCAGGACTGGCTTCGAATTCATACAAATACTGATGACAGTGTGTACTGAGATTCCCGTGAGCGATAGTGTTCTTCATCTTCAGGCGTCACTGGCGGGCGCGGATGGATGTAGAAGATTGTGTAGAAGAAGAGGAGCGACGCAATCATCGTTATGATCAGATGAGTGTATTGGAATAGAGAAGAGGTCAACGGGGAGGGGGGAAGAACATCGGGGACATCGGTTTGTCCTTTTCTCAATATCCTCTTCATATAACTACCTCTCCTAATAAATTCATAGAATTACAAGCAAGACAGCATAACATATTTCAATAGTTGAGTTTGCACTCCGGGCATCTGGAGCCGAAGCCTTGTACACTTTCTGCGCCGTTGGTGCGTGCCTCATCATACACAATGAACCAGTTATCTGTTTCAGCCCTGGAATTCTTATTTTTGTCGGATAACTTTTTGTACGCGTTTTCCTAGCAGTTGAGACCTCAGTACACCACAAACGAAAAATTGAGCAAGTGGTATAATTATCTATGGATTTACGAGCACGGTGTCAAATTAGGTCCTCAGGGCTCAGTTGTCATGAAATTAGAGAAATGGCAACTTCGGGACTTCTTCCCGTAAACGGCGCTTACCCGCCTCGGCCTTCTCACCTCGACGTCACCTCCGACTTCGGTCAGGCTTCTTCTTCTTTGTGACTCCCAGCTCCGCGAAAATGCCACAGTTACAATGCCGATCGCAGTGGGGATCATTAAAGAAATACCGCTCCAAGAATTAGCAGTTTTGACTTCGTTTCCGAGGAGTTGGGCGAAATTTTGTGTGGTGTCGTCACTTGACGACGCCAAGGCCGAAAGGATATTGCAATGCCGCGCGTATACAAGCTAGCAAGATCAGACGGTCGTTTGACTTGCCACAACGACAACAGTTTCCTTTAAAAACAAATTATTCGGTCAGGCGAGAGCATGGAGAACCTTGGCCCGTTTTCAAAGCACTTACCGAGTTTTGTACAATTGCTGTTCATTCCACTGTGAGTACAGACGAGCACCTTGAGGCACACTTCAAGGACAATGCTAGATGTACCGACTGCGACACTCATCGTTAGATAGTTTCTGCTGCTTTAGGAGCTTGCTCCTTTTGCTGGGGGGTTGTCTCTTGTCCCTCCTGCCGTGTACGCTAGTTCTCATTGCTCCCGCTAGAGGCGCAGCTGTGCCTTCCGTTGATTCAAGGGCGCGTGCCGCGCTCTCGGCGGAGCAGGCGCCCTTGAATCGTGCGCTTGAAGAAACAAAAAAAAAATTCTCTAGTTTGTTAGGAGACTGCTAGAGGGTCGCGCCTTAGATAGCGTTCGCTCTTGCCGCGCTTCCTTTCTCTTTCGCCGGACATCACTCAGTTCACTTCGCTACCACTACTCATCACGAACAACGGAATAGCGAGCCCTCGCTGCTGCCGCTGCCACAGTGCTGGTAGTGGCTTGTGCTTGCTGTCGGCGCTGGCGTCTCTCTTTGGCCTCGCGATGCTGAAGCTAAACGAACTTGTCGACAAGTAGACCTGGAGGCGGCACGGGCCCGCGAGGCCGCAGCGAAGCGGGCGCAAACACAAGCGGACCCCGAGCTGACAGCCTGCGAAGCAGAAGCAGCCATTATACTAAAATGAAAACATTCCCCCGTGCTTATGTGATCCGTAAATAAGGCCTTGAACAAAATTTACATGCTGCATCAATATGAAAATTTCTGTATACAGTGCATCGATACGTAAATTATAACCATTGTGTATATAATGTGTATATACAATCACACCACAACAACTCTCGTGTCAATTCTTTATATGATGATGATTGAGCAGATGTACAGAGGATTCACGGTTTACCAGATTTAACCTCTGGAGCAAGCTCCTTCATCATTATTCACTTTCTGGATATGCTGTGATTTCCTTATTATATTCATCCCCACTTTTGACAACTGGTAGGCATAAGTTGTTCCAATGATAATATTGTTCCAAAAATACCACCGGAAATGACAGTTCGATTTCTATTTATTCAAGGTACGAACTTGACCGGGTGATGAAAGCGATTGTCAGCGTGGGATTGCTTTTGTTAATGGTAACATTTTTATATGTTACTGTACATGATTTTATTATATATGCATAACCGAAGCACCTTTTCTTTCCTCCTCACTTTGTTGAGCACCTAATGCATGCACTCATGATGATGGTGAGGATGAGTTAACATTATTTTGGTCCAGAGAACACGGAGGGGACGTTGTGCTTACTGGTAATAAAAAGGACGTGTAAATGCCAAAGAACGAACAAACAGAAAATGACGCCATGGTCAGACATGGTGGGCATTGGGGTGTTTACAGTGCGTTCATATTTCTTTGAAGCGTTAGGCAAGTCATTCAGGTATTTATGTCGCGCTCAAAAATATTTTTCTCAGGCCATTTCTGGCATAAAATAAACAGACAATCTCAAGATGCCCAGAACAAAGCGCGTGGAAAGCACGAAGCTTCATCGCTGTAACGGTGCCCACGACGAGGCGCATGAAGATATTAACTCGATGACGTCAAAGAGCCCATGTGGAAGAAAATGTGGTGTCAGTGCTGTTTTTGCGTTCCACGTTCGACAAATGCCAATTCATGCACCAAATGATAAAAATTTGTGTTAGATGTGGAATTGAAGCTCGGTATTCTGCGTGGCAGTAAACAAATATTCTACCACAGAACCAAGCCCGTGCCTCATATACGTAGTAATCATATTGGGCAAGGACTCACAATATTAAATGTAATATTACGCGACAGAAGCGTGGAATCGCACCAGGCGTCACAGCATGTGCAATGAGTAACGAATGGGTGGTTGAAACCTGCCAACCCATTATTGCAAAGGGTTCAGCTCTAACTCCTCATCATCAGTCGCAGCCTCAACAAGGACTCTAAGTAGTTCTTAGAATTGTCTTCAAGACGTGTAGTGCGCACTTCTCAACTGTAATTCCAGTAAGCGCTCTAGGAGAGTCTATAACGGCCACTGCCACGCGCATGGATGATCCTCCCTTCACAGCACAGTTCACAACACCATCTAGAAGCGAAGCATGTCAAGCGAATGATAATATTAATACTAATAATATCATTATTAATAATATCATTATTAATAATAATAATAATAATAATAATAATAATATTATTATTATTATTATTATTATTATTATTATTATTATTATTATTATTATTATTATTATTATTATTATTATTATTATTATTATTATTATTATTATTAATTTGTGGCGTTTTACATCCCAAAACCACGATGTGATTATGAGAGACGCTGTAGTGAAGGGATCCGGGTATTTCGACCACCTGGGATTCTTTATCACGCACCTAAATCTAAGCACACGGGCTTAAAGCACTCTGGCCTGCATCGAAAATGCGACCGCCATGGCCGGAAAGCGAATGATAAGGCGATGCGAGCGGGGCCCGATAACGCTGTTGCGTTGCACTGTTAGAGGCAAACATTAAGCGTCCTCCACGCTTCCCATATAAAAAACAATATCCAGTATCGGTAATACCAACGTCGCGTGGCTCAGAAACCCATGGCTTTCTATTACGTGCGCTAACTCAAGCCACAGCCAGGACGCCTGGTCTGTCTTCAGGCATTTTTCTTTTGAGTAGCTCGTGGAGTTTGGAAACGGTTTTTCTTGTTAGCGGCATTACCAATGAATCTTAATTTGCTTCCTACTCAGGTGTGTGCAGAGTGTAATTCTAAACTTCTCTCTTTACTATTTCAGATTATTCCTAGAGAAGGTGACGTAGAATTCGTTTTATCATTTTATATATTCTGTCAATTATAATTAGTATTTCCTATGAATATCCGTCATGGACTCTTTCGAGCATACTTTATTCTTTAGTTGACTCTATACAGGTTGTCCCACATAACTTGAGCCAAGCCTTCGAAAATGAAAGGAATTTCAGAGACAAATTGAACCAAACGTATACTACTCGCACCAGCCTATAGATACTCAGGCCATATTTTATTTTCCCTTAAACTAATTAGTTAATTATATTCAATTACTTAACTTTTTAATTATTGGCAGAAAACCCAGAATATGAACACTGAGCTGTACAGCACTTTTAGAAACCACGGACTGAATTGTTTCCTGTGCGATACGTCTCACGGTGTTATTTTTTCCGCGTTGTAAAGAAAGCCCGCAAAATTGGAAAAGAGCTAGGCCACGTGACGGGCCGCGAGCGCCATAGAGTTTCTTACAATAATACCTATAGGGGAATCTGGCGCTATGTCTACGCGGGCTCCTTGAGTGGCGCTTCAACCACCATGGGAATAATGGGAAGTACAGGCTTCCGATCTGCTTCGGATGGCTTTCGTTCTTGAGATTTGTGGCGCTTGTTTGCCGAGTGTAAAACAAAGCGATATAACATTTCAACCACCAGTGTATGCATTGCTCTGCAATTGTGTTCCAGATTTGGCATCACCAAATTATGAATTATTTTTTTACAACACTTGAAAAAAAACACGCTTGTTTTTCCCTCTAAAGTACGCATTATCTATTTATGGAAATAACAGTACTGTATTGAGTGAAAAACACTTAACGTATCGTCTGCTCCGATGCCAAGTGCGTCTGTCCAAGTGGTCTGCATCCAACGCATCTCTCGTTTTGTTGGGAAGTCAAGTCAGAGGAGCGTGACGGTGAGTCTACTTAGCTTTGCCGTCGTTTTGCAGTCGATTTGAAAGGGTTTTGAGAAGTACAGCTTATCACAAAACGTGAACTCTAAGTAATTTCCTGCACTGTCATGGGAGGCTACATCTATGCGCAGCGGTGAGTGCACGAAGCTTTACTAAAACTGTCATATACAACCTGTAAAGCTGCAACGAAACAGCAAATCAAGAGATCTAGCGGTCTTCAGCCTCTTTGAACAACAATGGCGCTGCTTGAGTGCTTTGAAACGCACCCCACTACCCACGCCTCGCGAAGAACGAAAAACGAAACTGAAACTGTAGAAAAAGATCCGTAGATAGTTCGCTAGCTAACGCTATCCATTCCAAAGCCTGTACTTCCCATCATTCCCATGGTGGTTGAACGATCGCAGCGCCAGTTTCCTCTCTAGGTTATTGTATGAAACTCTATGGCAAGCGCGCTGCTATAGTGCTGCTCTCAAGCGTGCAACCGGTGAACGAGGTCGCCTGCGGCTGCCACGGGGAAGCGACAGGGCGCTTTGAAAGTGGCTGATGTTTCGACGTCCGTCTTTCGTTGAATGACGGTGCAAATGCACGCTGCTGGCCGAGCGCTGCAGAGATAAGCGTCCAACACGGATAAATAAAACAAGAAAATATCTTTATTGTCTCTTTTGATCTTGAGATGCGTAAAAGGAGGCGGCGACGCGAAGCTAGTCACGGGTGGCGGTGGTTTGGCGAACGGCATCAGGAGACTGTTTTTTTTTTTCAGTGATCGGTGCTCGTAAAATTAAGCTGTGATTACAAAACATGTCAAAAAAAGAAGTCGTCATCTTCTGCAATACAACTTCACTGATCTCGACTAGGAGGAGCTGGATGGCGCATCGAGCACGCGGGCGTGAAGCCACCGGAAGCCGCCGTTTTTGTCCCGGAAAAGAGCGTTTCTCTTCTTTTTTTATAGAAATACCTGCCTGAAGCGCAGTAAACTGTACGAGTTGACCGGAAAAGTCGTCAGGGAAGACATTTCACGCGTAAGTACCTCAAGGTTGCATTACTTTTTACGCATTTTGTACGTTGCAGCACTCCGCCGTATTCGGACGGTGTCGGCGCGGCGTCTGTCATCTTTCGTGTAGCGTTCGTCGGCGTCTAAAGTGAGGCGTAATCGCAGAGTTTGAAGAAAGAAAAAAGAAAAACGATCATAACAACAGCTGCCACCCGAGAACATTTGAATTGCGCGACTGAGACGGACACAAGACGCCAGCTTCCGGGGCAAACAGGGGACCTTCCGGTGGCTTCACAAGCGCCCGCCTCGCAGAGCGGGGATGCGCCGTCCAGCTTTTTTAATGGAGGTCAGTGTACAACTCAGGCATCTCTTTATCACATTTTCCGTGACGTTCTTGACCATGGTTTCGGGAATGGAGTTGGTTTCGGGAGTTGCAAACTTGTCTTTTTTTTTTTTTCAGAGAACCTGTGGTGCGGCATTGTACGCGTTCCAAAATAAGCACGGAGGCGTGGCGTTACATCCAGCCGCACGTGACCGCACGCGATTGGTCAATGCAGGGCCGTGATGTCTGTCGCGGTTCACATTGGCCATTCGCGTGCGGCTGGATGTAACGCCACGCCTCCGTGCTTATTTGGAATGCGTACAAGATCGCACCTCTCATGTGGTTAGTGCCTGGTATACCTGATTCTTGACGTACCCTCAAAGAAAAAAATCAAGGGGGTTTAAATCTGGAGACCTTGCTAGCCACGAAATGGGCCCGTGCAGCCCTATCCACTGCTGCGGGAAAACTTTTTTCCAGCCTATTGCACGCTTTGCTGCTTCCGTGCGCAGGAGCTTCATCATGGTGATACCAGATATCTTTAATCATAGCCAGTGGAACTTCGCACAGAAAATTTTGAAGTGGTCCATTTAAGATATCATTGACATATCGTTCGCCTGTAAGTGTGCTGTCGAAGAAGACAGGTCCGATTATAGTGCCACCGTAAATACCACACCACACATTGAAAGACCACTGATATTGGTGACGCGCCTGCCAAATCCAGTGAGGGTTCTTGTCACTCAAATAGTGAGCGTTGTGGATGTTCACTTGAGCATTGCGCGAGAAGTTAGCTTCGTCAGTCCAAGGTACCTTGTTAACGAAGCCTGGGTCTTCTTCTGTCTTGATTAGCATCCAGTTTGCAAAGTCTGTGCGATTCTGGAAGTCGCGAGGCTCCAATGCTTGGTGCAGCTGCGCGTGGTAGGGATGAAGTTGTCTCTTCTTTAGTATTCTCCACACCGAAGATTTCGAGACACCAGCTTCAGCACCCACACTACGGACACTTCTGCAGAAACGTTGGACAGGATATTCCTCTCCACCTTCTCGCCCAAAACTGAAGATTTGTGCCGTTTCGTGGTAAATGTCCCATTCTCTTTCAGCGTTTCATATGTACGCACAATGGTCATTGAGCTTGACCGCGTACCTGGATGCCAGCGTTGAAAAAGCTTAACTGCCTGCCTTCTGTGTCCGCGTGATGCACCTAGGGCCAGAACCATATCCGCTCGTTGCTCATTCGAGTACGGCATGTCAGTTGCTTACATAGATTACCCCAATGTAACGTTGCTGTCCAGAACACGAAGGGTTACGGGTGTCTGAGGAGCACCTGAACAAAGGCAGGAATGGTTCGCACGACGCAGACGCCTTGTGGGGTCTCTTTTTGTTCAAACTGCGAAATTGCAGCAGCCGTCCAGGCCTTTCATCGTTCGGTCGCGTTTCGCCCTATCTGCATGAATCAGAATCAAACTGCTGTTTTTTCCCTCGCAGTCGTGACCGCTTTATCACCGCGGTAGCGCTCGGCCAGCAGCGTGTATTTGCACCGTCATTGAACGAAAGACGGACGCCCAAACATCGGCCACTTTCAAAGCACCCTGTCGCTTCCCCGTGGCAGACGCAGGCGACCTCGTTCACCGGTTGCACGCTTGAGAGCAACACTATAGCAGTGCGCTCGCGGTCCGTCACGTGACCTCTTTTCCAATTTTGCGGGCTTTCTTTACAACGCGGAAAAAATAACACCGCGAGACGTATCGCACAGGAAAAAATTCAGTCCGTGGTTTCCAAAAGTGCTCTACAGCTCAGTCTTCATATTTTAGGTTTTCAGGCAATAATTTAAAACTTAATAGTAAGTGACTGTAATAGTAAGTGACCAGAAAGCAGGACAGTATAATTTCCCTAACTGCGACACGCCGGAATAAAATAGGTTCCTAATTGCCGCTACAAGTAACCAAATTTTACGATTGGTGAAAAAAGAAAGAAAGGCTGCACAATGTAGTTGTCGCGGTAGGCAACCAGACCATACATTTCATAAGAGAATTCCATAAGGGAAAGTGGAAATTACCTGAGGTATGTGAACGGCGTAGCCCGAGATCGATCGAGCATTTGGTAGACCGGCCTCGGGAAGGGAAGAGACGGGCACAGGAGTGTCGCGCAAGAATAATGTAAGCTCTGGCAGTCGAAGGTGGAGACCAGTACAGTTCCATTGCATTATCGACACCCCATGAATGATCTTGAAATAAACGAGCAGGATGGATTAAACCTATTAATAAACACTGATACCTAGACGAGCCCATGACCCGACAATATTCCTCATCATTTGTTGCATAGACATGCGGAATGGGGCGCTAAATACATTACAGTTATCTTTAAGTCCTCCATTTGTTCTGGTAGCTTCCCATCTGCTTGGAAATGGGCAAAATTGTCCCCATTCATAAATGTGGCCATAAATCCGATGTTCGCAACCGTAGACCTGATTCACTAATTAGTATTAGTAATTAAGTACTACAACACATTCTCCCCAAACACTTATGCGTCTACCTTGATGACTTTAATATTTGAAGGCGCCGCCTCACTGGTTTATGTAAGCGGCACTCAACAATACCTCAGTTTGAAACTCAGCTAACCCATGATCTCGCAAGGGCTTTGAACAAACGCAGTCAGAGAGATATAATAATTCTCGACGCTCTCGAAGGTTTCAAAAACGTTTCCCACACTAAAACGCTCCTAAAAATCGATAAAACTTAAAACACTTGTTGCTCACCAAGTGATTGTCATACTGCCTACCAGATAACACTATGATACAAAAAAATTTTACATCCTGTGAAGACATTGATACACGTGTTTTTCCCTGTTTCGCTCTCACTCCCGTAAAAATGTGTTCTTCGTTCGACAGTGGAGATAAATAATTAAAATAAAATAGATAACGACATGCAGTGGGCACACAATAAAGAAGTATATGCACAGTGTTGCTGGTCTCACAAGTAATTCGAAATGATACCTGCGATATGTGCGACAGTTCCCGAGTAGAAATGTCCGGTCGATTTTTTTTTTTTTCTGAGCCTGGTATAAAAAGGACATGTACCTTCTTATTTTCCATTTCTTAGATTATTTGTCGGATATTCTGGGATGGCACAATGCTACAAACAAAGAGAACTGTGAAGGATTTCACTATTTTTAGTTTTTTGTCTTCTCAGACTTCGTAGCCATCACTGACAAATCAACAAACTCAAAAAATCATGACGGTATAATCGCTTCTTTATTAACTGCGTTGACGTGCGTCTGTGCATTGCTTAGTATCGACCATGAAATTCTAGAGAAATTGTCTAGGTTTTTTATACGTGCATTTCAATGAATTGATTCTAATAGATGCGCTTTGACAAATCGCATCAAATTTCGAACATTGCTCTCATAACAACGCGCAAATGGTAGAGGTGTCCGAATATTCGAATATTTCGAATAACGAATAGAATGGCGCTGTATTCGATTCGGTACTCGACTCGAATAGTATATTTTAGAAATACGAAAAATTTTTATAACAACCACCGATAAAGAAACCTGAAAGGAAGCAAACGGTGGAACAGAGGAGGGCAACGATACTTGTTTTAATGATCGAATCAAGATGCATATATCCCGGGTATAACGGGACTATTGACGCTACCTTGATCACAGAAAGAAGGCGCTGTCGCTGAAAACTCCAGTGTCGCTGAAGCGACGAAGTCATCAATTTCATCATTATATTTATGATGATGTTGACTTATGACTATTGTTTAATATTGTCGCGAGAGGAAATGACAAACAGTGAGCTCAATGCGAAAGGCTGTTTAGTTTTCGGCCACAGCAGCCACCAACTTCTTCGCTCTCTTCTTCCACCGCCACTAGGGCGTGGCACTACCCTCTTCCCCATAAAAAAAGAAGAGACATCGTCTCGGTGCTGTAGCTTCGAATAAAAATGAAAGCTTATTCAAAAATATTTGCATCGTTTGAACAGCACAAGGAGGAGATAAAAGAAACGAGAAAGAGATGCACAATTGTCATGAAGGCAGGCCCCGCACCCCAAAGTTTGTAACTTGCAGTCAGCGTGAATGGTACGGCTTCATCGTGGGTCCGTGAACAACATCAGAGGAGCGTGGGCTACGGGGGTTTTGTGGTGTGTCTGCTGAGACAACTTCGTAGTTGACTTCACCGAGGTGATGCAGTACTCTGTAGGGTCAAAAATACCGGCATAACAATTTTTCTGAGTGCCCTCTTTGACATATAGGGGTCTAAACCCTAACTAGGTCGCCCGGCTCGTATGCTACAGCTTTGCGATGGGTTTTGTACCGGCGAGCATGTCGATACGCTGAACAAATACTTCTGTACCAGGGGTAGTCGTGTCCTGTGGAGTTGGTTGCAGCATCACGTCGAGCTTCTTGGTGACCTCGCGGCCGTAAACCAGGCTCAAAGGAGCAAAGCTGGTTTCCTGAAGAGCAATGTTGCAAAGGAGCAAAGCTGGTTTCCTGAAGAGCAGTGTTGTACGCATTATTTCTATATCACTTTTATTCAAAAGCTATCGACAAAGTGCCACCTTGAATACTGTAGTTACTGCTGTATTTCAATCTTGTTGCGATCGCGCACGTGGACTTGTTTTCACCCAGTGCCGAAACCGGACCAAGCATTTCGGGTGATAAGGCGCCGTCGCGCATGTGCGTTGTCGGTGAAGCGTTTGTGTTTCCCGCTCCTCTCGTCGTGGCGACGCTTTAAAAAGGAAAGCATAGCACGTCGTGTTTTTTTGAGCATTTCTTTGAACTCCTTCTTTCGGCAAGTGTGCCGTATTAAAATTTGTTCTTCGTCCGGCGGCATATTTCTTCAGTCGGCCCGGAGCTCAGCCCGGTCAAACGTAACAACCTACAGTTAGAAATATTTCTGTTGCTCTTGTATACGAACTCGCCTTAGTTTATCTGATAGTGGTATTTTTATCAGTTATAATTTAATCATAATGCTCTTTTGTTGAAGCTTGTGAACATTTCTTTCAAGTAAAGTTTTATGCCATTGTTGGGCTCTTTCGAGAGAGAGAGAGAGGTTTATTTACAGAAAAGCAGAGAGGTCGGCCTGAGCGATCGTATGCTCTGGCCTGCTTCTCTACACGGGGGGAGGGGAAAGGGGAGTAAAAAGAGTAATGAATGACGATGATGAGTTAGGGAGGGGAGTATACACTGTCCCGTCAAGTTGACGCAGCGCTGAAGCCGTGCACATCCAGTGGCCTGTAGAAAAGCTGTGACCGCTCTTACGACCACATTTGCACTGATGGCATCCGGCCAAGGGCCCAACACAGCCTCATCCGTTAATGATCTGTTAAGAAATCGTTCATCAGAGGAAGGTAATTTCTGTCATTAACGTATGTATGCTCGGCAGCTATAAAATACGTTCTCAGGTGCTTCTGACACTTGACAGCGATCAGAATTGGACCGGCGTTCCTAAAATGGTTACATTACCATTTTAGGCCTCCTATGAGAATGGTTGCCTTACTATTTAAAAACTATTCGAGCAGTATTCAGCTCGTATTTGTATTCGATTCCCTTCTAAACTTACATTTTCGCACATCCCTAGCAAATGGCTTGCGCACAGTAGAGGTCTGTCATTGGAGCAGCGTTCAGTTCTACTTGCTTTACAATATACTTATTATCGTTTATTGTTGTTGTTTTTTTTTTTTTCATTCTCATGCAAGAACCAAACAAATTTACGACAGTGCACCTATGCGCATAACTTTTAAGAGTGTCAATGGACTGCGTAACGATGCAAATTTCGCAAAAACGAATAAAATTTGGGCAGAACTAACAAAGCATAATTTTACAAGCATGAAAATATCGCTGACACCTTAGCAGTACATTAACGCCTTCGGAGTCTATTTTGCGAATAGCACTTGTTAATGCCAAATTTTTTCAGGTACCTGCGGCATGTTAAATCTAACTGACGAAGTTCTGTATTTCATATATAGTTACATTGGCAGACCAATTATGGACTACAGCCTGACGAGGCCAGTCGGCAAGCACTCGTAAGCATTTTGACGTCGCACGATTTATTCCACATCTGCCATCACTTGGAGGTATCTTGAGGACACCTATACGAATTTTCCTAGAACTTCAAAACATACTACATTTCCTAATAAGTACCATACCCTAAACAAAACGCGAGATAGCCCTCGGTGGTATTTTCAACTAACCTTATCACATATATTGTCAGTAACAGCAAGCAGCATTTCTTAAGCTATAGTACAACGCGTTCCGTATGACCGGGCTATACAAATTGAGTGATGTCACACGCATACTCGATCGAGAAACGCCATCTAACCACAGCTGACGTCACATGCACCCACAAGCGCGAACGACTGACATCAGCGCGTAGCACATCTACAAACAATTAACATAAATAAACATATTGACGATGTTCCGATGGCTGGATTTGGACCAGGATGCCTTCGCTACATAAAAAGAAAGGTGCGGCCTTTTTCGTGGTGCCGAAAGTGCATCTCGGGCCTAGTTCTCCGCGCGTTCGCTATGGCGCCACCGCTCGAGGGCAGCTGGTGACGGAGAAGCGCTTCCACAGTTGCGTTGGTACGCGCGACATGGACTCTAATTAGGCCGTAAAAAATGCATTTTTCAGTTCCTCATTTATTTAGGTCATAATTAGAAGCACTGACTAAGCCACAGGCGTGAATAGATTGTCACAAGTGTGAAAATTTTTGTAGAATGGGCTTCCATAAATATACTCTACGTGGCAGTTGCCCGCGTGACTCTAACGTGAGAAACGTGAGCGTGTAACGCTCTTCTATCGAAAGGTTCTGCCTCAAACATTTTATCACTGTGTTAATTTATTTCACAGGAACACATGCGTCCACTAATGGAAAACTGCATGAAAGGTTACTTGTACCGGTTTCCAAAGTAATGCAGCGAATCACCCTAAATCAAGAGGACTCACTCCTGGTTATTACGAATTTTCGTCGGTATATTTAAGCTTCTGCAACCTTCAGTACGGCCTCTTCGGAGATGCTGTTACTGCGGCAGCTATTTTGAAATAAAGCACTTGCCTCCTGGTTCTTAGGAAAAAGGACACGGGCAAGGCAGCAGTGCTACGTACACTTCTGTGTGGTTTTAATATGCTCATCTCGTGCAGAATACATACCCACTGACCACCCCACGGATCATAATCATAATTTTAAGCTATATATGCAACATATCTGACGCGTCTATACAGCGAGTGATCTTAGGCCTTTCTACAGCCACACTCGACTAGTCATATTACCTCATACGTCATCGATGACCACATTTTCATAGTCATGGCCATAGTCTATGTTGCCTAGAGTAGAGTTTTTTTTTTCTCTTTCTCTCACCGTGGTAGCTAGCGCGCCATTGCCATAGTTGATTTTGTGGTATTAAAACCAACGTAACTAACTATCTTCTAGATGAAGCGCCGAGTGACGCAAGCAGGTATCTGGCGTGGGCGCCCGAAAGGTTCGGGTGCCGTTTCTCCCGAAGTCCAACTTTTCCTCTAGCTCTCCGAACTCCTGCCGCTTCTATATGTTCTTGCCCCTTGCCCTCGCGCTTGGTGTGAAAAGCACCTTGCTACCCCACCCTCCCCTCCCAACAGCAAAAGTTCTGGCTACAAACCTGGATGTGCGCTCTCAAGTCATGAATCGGAAACAAAAAGATAGCGTAGCTTGCACTGGAGGTGCAATGCTAAAAAGATAGCGGAGCTGATGGGCACCAAGGTAGTCCTGGCTGTTGCTTTTTGTTCCTTCTCAAATTTTATCTCTCTTGCTCTATTCCTTTCTTTTCCCCTCTTCTCTCTGTTTTTGTGTATGTCTTAGTTGTCACTATATACTTATATTTCTTTCATTATGTCTCTCTCTCTCTCTCTCTCTCTACCTAATTCTTTCTCTTTCTCGGTCTTTCTATCCTTCTGTCTTTGTTCCCTTTCTTTCTCTCTCTCTGCATATCTAGCTTTCTCTTTTTTTCTGATTCTTTCTCTCCCTTTCTTTCATCATTTCTTTTTTTCCTTTTTTCTCCTTCTGTCTTTTGTGATCTCTATTTCTCTCTATCTCTTTCTTTCTATACTATGTTTGAAACCTCTCCCCTCCTCAATGACACGCAGTCTCTTGTATCAGCGCGAAGCGATAAGAGCCAAAACGTTGAAGGGTATACGAGCCGTTTGCTGAGCGCTTGGTCATGTCTCTTTCTTTCTGTGTCCTCGTATTTTTCGCGCTCTTTTGAACCCATGAAGCCTTACCAAAAAGCTCAGACCCATATCCTTTAAAAGTTGATAATCTTCCTAGGGTATACAGGAAGTCTTGCCCATCTTCGGACAGGGACCGATGCACATAAACCCCCGCTATTACACCCATAGCTGGTCGCCTCGTCTCCACCGCGCCTCTCCTCATCGCGCCCACCATGGCTTCGCATTGGTTACCGCCTCTCAAGTGCGTCTTTCCTCCTCGCACCCAGCGCGGCCTCTCATTGGTCGGCCGCCTCATTCATCATTCACATTGGCGCATTCACACTGGCACATTCCATTGGCACATTCCTTTTACCGAGCTGTGCAATGACAATGATGAATGGTCGACTAAGAAAATCTTCGCTGTTAGAAAACTTGAAGCAACGAAGCTTAGCAAATGTTTCGGCCTCCACTAACGTGAAACCTCGGAAGGGGCGAAGCATGTAGTGTGCGCCGATGTTTCAGCTTCTTCGGCCCTGCGTCGGCATTGTCTTTAGCGGGCGAGCACGCGTTCTCGCTCCTTGCAAGCTCACATTGCAGCTTCCATCGCAGAAAGAGCGTTTTCGGAGCTAACGCGCGCCGTTCACTCTCTCTCGCCACAGGGCGCGTCCTGATTGGGCATCGGAGAAACGCCGGTGAGAGGATCGATCGCGCGCTTGCTGAGGCGCTAGCGCCCTCTTTGGCGTTGAACCCGTTTCAATCATTTAAATAGAGCCAGACTTGCCGTAAGTTCTCTTCGTGTTACACACCGCAACATGGTACGAAGTATGCTTTACAGGAGAAAACTTGGCATTTGAAACCAATTTTAAGGCGGAATTTAACAAATTTTTGCAAACATTGCAAATAAATCCTGATTATTGCTGTATTTTAACTTAAATCATGCTAGTGCATTCTGAAAGGTTTTGACTAATTATACGCTTGTTTTTTACAATACTTTGACAACTTCAATTATCGTGACGACGATATGACACGCCGACAAGCCGAGACCATAAGGCGCATAATAATTATTAACTGTTGGGGTTTAACGTCACAAAACCACGACTTCATTATCAGAGACGCCGTAGTGGAGGGCTCCGGGAGTTCTGACATCTGGTGTTCTGTAACCTGTATCTAAATCTAAGTACTCGGGCCTCAAGCATTTTTGCTCCACCGAAAATGTGGCCGCCGCGGCCGGGATTCCATCCCGCGACCTGCGGGTCAGCTGTGGAGCACCATAACCACTAGACCAACGTGGCGGGTCATAAGGTGCTTCGCCTCTAAACGGCTTCGTACAAAGAACTCGCCAACATCACCATCATAGACGCAAACCCCTCGATGCCGTAGAAGTTGTTGTTGCTCGATAGGCAGCGCGTCTTACCATATTCGCCGGTACGCAACGAGTCTGCACGAGTAATGTTAACGAGGGAGTACGCGAGGCAGTCACAAGCACAGCCTTTGTCGCAGTTTACCCCACTTGATAATACGACATGCGATGAGCTTATTCAAGCATGTACGAGCACACTTTCAGCTAACTCAACGGTTTTTAACGGCGTCCATAAACGGTAGTTAAGTATGCGGCATCTCCCTCGGCAGTGGCTTCTTTCTGGATAACCCCTACGTTTTATAGAATTTTCCGGATGAAGGCAGCCGGGCGCGGGAGCCTGCAACCGTGCACGCCTACTACGCTTAGATAAGCGACCACGTATTAGTGGTTGACGAATGCATCATGAGAGTCTCTCGTACAGCTTAGAGCAGGGGTCTCAAACAGGCGGCCGGCATGCCATTCGCTAGCGTCCCCGCCCGCACATGGCTGTCTTCTTCCCATTTTTCTTTATTTTCTTAATTAGTGTGTTCATGGCCTACACAGACGCGAGTTGTCTCAAACATTTTTTAACGATGCACCCCATGCAGGTACCATGTTTTGATATAGTACTACCGTGGAAGAAGACACCTGCATTTTGGTATTGGCGTCAAGATTTCACGCATTATGGAGATGAGTATCGAGGTCTCTTAAATCCTGACGTCAAATTCCTTTCACAAATGATTATATATGAGACTTTGGAAAAGCCTTGTCTCTATGGCAACGTTAGGGAACTTTTGTTCACTCCCCCCCCCCCACCCCATCTTGGCTGTCAAGGGCCTTGCGGGAACCAAATTTTATGTCTGCAGCCCCCTAACTGAGGTGGCTTTCAGCCTCCTGCCTTAGCGCAAATGCTTTGCCTGATGAATGAATGTTCCTTTCTTCCGCGCACCCAGCCCTGTGGTGTAGCCTTCAACTAAGATCCATAAATATTTTTCCAATATTCGTGTCTGTGAATATTTATTGATGAATAAATACTAACCAAAGGTATTTAGACGTTATTGGTTGAAATTCTGCTGTCTGAAAGTACGTTTTAGTCAGATATTCTCCGACAATTATCAGTTTCTTTTCCCAGCACTGTCATAACCTCCACATAATGAATTACATTAGTTTTAACCTTGTTTTTCAGGCCCACACTAACAGCGAGAGCTGGAAACTATGAGCATGAATGCGAGCCTCCACAGTATTTTCCTAATTTTAACTGCAAGGAGCTTTACATATGGTACATATACAACAGTACAAGTACTCCATTTAGCCTCCCGATCAACTTAAGTGTTTCATACAAGGGGAGGAACGCAACGCATCTAGTTGACATCAATAATGCACAAATCGCATATTGGAATCCAGATGAGCTTGATTGGTCACTTCAGTATACAGGAAACTACTCTGAAAAGGTATGTGTCATTTGTAGCCGTTTGTAGCTTCCGCAGCCAGTCGAGGGCAGCCCGGTCTGCCACGCTCCGCAGCATCTGCCAGCCTCCAGGCTGGGCTGCCACACGCACATACCGCGCACCAAACACGCGGACATCGTCGTCTTCTCAACTTGTCAGTGTTGTTCTCCTGGTCATCCAGAGAATGTTTCGCCAGAAATCTTTTAACAGCGGAGCTGTTTAGGCTTTTTGTTTGTCCGTATCGGCACCTGGCTATGACGGCACCACAAACGGCACTTGGCTATGACGTCACTGCTCGTTCCCTGGCAACCACTTGGTACAGCTGTGTCTGGCTTCGCATAGAAAGAAAAGGCGGTGGGAAAGGAATGTGAGGGTGATGAAGAAGGAAAGAAGCCGGGTAAGGGCACCAGTTCTGGTATTTCCTCAGTCTTCGGACCACTAGTGCGTAGCTGCCCTAATTTTCTCTGTGAAACCACGGTGCCTTCACACATCATGAGATTGCAGCAAGTTGCAGCATACATGCATAATAGATGAGTTTACAAGCCGTCGCCTTTCGCTTTTACCAAAGTTCTTTAACAATTGTCGAAGGACAGTGCGTTAATGAAAACGCTGAGAACACTGATCCTAATGGCACCAGTAGGCCAACGCCGATATCTGCTACAGGATCGACAGATTAAACTGTGCTAACACGTACGTCGTGTCTCAATACCTAAGCTGTGTGTGTGTGTGTGTGTGTGTGTGTGTGTCCACCGGGCAGTGCTCGTGGACGCCGCTAGTGCTCGGGGTGCGTGAATTTAGTCGGTGGTTGAGCTACCGGGCGACATTTACGCCAGGCCCAATAAACGTCTTTACGAAGAGTGCTGGGCCCTCAAAACAACTTTGGTGCCCCTTTCATGAACCTAGAGTTTCGATCCCGTCAACTGCCATCTACCATGCCTCAATATGCCGCTCAGCAAATAGCCTCCTCCTGCTCCGACCGCATGTCCCGGTGTCTCTCGTATCCGCGACCCACCTTTCTTCGCAAGTGCGTTTGGCACCGACGTGGTGGACTGGCTCACGATTGATGAGCGCGTGAGTGTTCCCAATAAATGGGACGAGGCAGGACAACTGAGCAACTTGGCCTTCTACGTCGCGGGTGTGGCAAGCCTATGGTACAACAACCACGCATAAGATTTGCCGACGTGGTCCAATTTCGAGACTGCCATTACCGACGTCTTTGGTTGTCCTGCCGTTCGTAAGCTGCAAGCAGAACAGCGTTTTACGCGAACGACCTCGACAGGCCGGTTTCACGAGTTTCATAGAAGGCACTCGACCATGTCTGAGTCTAACAAGATCAAGAATATTATGAAAGGAGTGGACGACGATGCCGTCACCATTCTGCTCGCCAAAAACCCTAACACTGTGGCAGAGCTAATAACACTGTTCCAAAGCTACAAGGAGCTGCGCTGGCAGCGGTTGATGACCCGTCGCCCTCCATCGCATGACGCAGATCTCGCTGGCTTGTCGGCCATTTCTGACCACTACGCGTTGCTCGCAAAAGTCAAGATATTCGTGCGCGACGAATGTGCGTGTCAGTTCTCTCTGCTGGATTTTGCTCACCCGCAGCATGTTCAACAGCCATCAACTACACTTATGCATCGCCTCCGACGATTCAGCAGGAAATCGCGAAGGTCATGCCCGAATATCCTCAGCACCTTCCGGCGCCCACACCACTGAGTTACGCTCAAGTTGTAGTTAGGCCGCCCCAAGCAATTCATGCTGCTGCCCCAGTTAGTTCCGCCGAAGCCGTCGCTAGGCCTCAGTCCTTCGAAGAGGGTTGCCGCCTACATACGCTGACGTCATCTCTATGCCCTGACTGCAGCCCATCATGCAGTCATCTCAGCAGTTACTCTGTCCATCACGTCCTGCGGCATGGCTGGGACCTGCCCCAGAGAACCGATAGCGCACTTATGACAACCGTTCCATTTGCATTGCGTGTGGCTGCGCCGGTCATGTCGCACGTTATTGCAATCCCGTGCAGCCGCCTCGATTGGCATCACCAGTCACCAGCCTGTCCAGCCACCCACATTACGACCCACCTCCACCTAAGTCACTGACGTCACGCCCAGCTCCATCTACCCGCCGTTCACCATCTCCATGACGTCGCTCACTGTCGCCGATGCGGCCACGTCCTGTCGCACGACACCACGAAGATTAGTGATGAGTCAATGGTGTCCGGCATTACGACCAGCGATGCCTAAGGGGGTCTCCACGGTGCCCCTGGCACCGCAAGCACGGAGGAGAACGGGGATATAGACGGAGGCATTCATAGAAAGGAGGTGGGCTGACGGACAATGAGAGAAGAAGAGAAAGAGTTGCAATCATGTGGTGCCCTTTGGGCGTCAGAAAAATGCTGGCTGGATTTTACAAGGCACGGACAAGATGGTGCTGAAGCAACGAAAACTAAAAATGGCGAGAAGAGAGAAGGCGAACAACGCGAGGAGGCTGTGGCGCATGGCGAGAGATGAGTGAAAGGTGCAGAAATGGGGGGGGGGGGATAGGGCAAAGGGGATAATAACCAAGTGTGGGGAAATCGTGGTGCAGTAAACAACGACGGATGCGTCAACGAAAGTGGCCTGGCGGAAGAACAAGGCGGATAAAACCCTTTCGTTAAACTCATTTTTTTCATGGAGGAAGACCAGAACGGCGAGTGGCACGTAAAAAGGCGTCTCGCTTGACACTGAGCCGCACGCTGAGGAAGAGCAGGAGGAAACTCAAGGCGACGGGACTCAAAGACGATACTGAAGACACCGAGGGCGAGATGGACGATGACGAGCTATAGGCCGTCTTCGCTGGTTGTATGATGGCCTAGACATAAAGGTGGAGGAAAATTCGCGCTCGGCCCGTCCGGTGTCGGGCATTTCTTGCTGCACTCTTCCGTACTCGGCACATCTGAAGTTGGTGGCCAGCCTTCCTGCGGTGCCCTTCCTGTGGGTGCCCCTCATTGGTGACCTGCTGGTTGCATTTTCCAGAGCGAGTTTGGGGAGGGCGATACGAGCCGTCTGAGCCCGGGTATGATTTAGGACCTGCGCGATATATAAGACCTCGAAACGTTTAGGACGCGCAGATGCCTGGAAGACCCATGGAAGACGCTACCTGGTCTGCTGCGTTTCTTTGCATCCTCGCTCGATGCACCTGCTCTTCAGTCTTTACCGCCTGTGGGGGTTTTGTCCCAGCGGGCTCCCACGGGCCACAGCCATTGCCTCTGCAAAGGGCGGGGCAGTACAGGAATGCCGCCAAAGAGATGCTCTGTAGAATTAGGAGAAGATGACGCTGTATGCACGAGTGGGGCGGTGTGCTTGTGCTGGTGGCCGGAGCTCGGAGCTGGACGCTGCCGGGCTCTCCTAGGCGTGCATAGGGCCAGGATCGTGGAATATATATATATATATATATATATATATATATATATATATATATATATATATATATATATATATATATATATATATATATATATATATAGTATGTATGTATGTATTGTCATGACGATGAGCGGCAGGCTACAGCTTCGGCCTCGTGCTTCACCAGCACGAGGAAGAGAAGAACGGGGTTCAGAATAAGACCAGCCGGCCTGCAGCAAGGGCGTTGTCTCTGTTCTCCTCTTCCTTACAATATATATATATATATATATATATATATATATGCGTGGGGAGGGGGTGTCACAGAAGCGAATGAAGTGCAATCCGCAGTTTAGTTTTTGTCATCACATTATTCTTCCTGATCGATCTGTTTGTTTTTTTTAATCTACCTTATTCAAGACCATTCACATATCTGCCTGTATTGAACAACTTGATCATTCTTGCACAGTGTTACGATAACCTGAGCCTGCGTTTTCTTAGGCAAGCTTTCGTCCATTTTCAGACCCATGCCCGGTCACCCTGGCAAACTTAGTGTTATTTTGAGCGAGTGCATAAGCTCCAAGAATATCACTTTGGCGGCGCGCTGCTACACGAGAAAGGAAAGTGTACCTTGGAAATTATGGTAATCACGATGGGTAATTCAGTAGATCAGCAGATATTTGCTATTTCAAGCAATGCTTATTGAATAATACTGCGTTATGCAGCCCTTTATATAAACTTTAGCTACAAACGCGCCGGATGCGGTCACTGAATGGCGTGTGCTCGGCATGTTCCTGACGGCTGTGGCTGTAAGCTGCCTGAGAACGAGAATAGCAAAGTATTTTGTGGTATGGTATGTTTTAATGCATAACAATATTCCTAATAAAGAAAACTATAGTTTAAAATGTACTATGAACTCAGCCTTGAATAACAACCTATCTATTCTCGAGCCACTGCCAACTATGCACTCACTCCGTCTCAGCGAAGTGAGTTTGGCGAGTGCATTCGCCGGGAAGTGCGCCTTGCTGCGAGTGTCACTAAGCGTCCCGTGTGACAGCATGCGAATGAGACTAGCGGTGTAGTGCACTCCCTCGAAGTGCACTTAAGTTGGCCTATGTGACAGAGACATTATTTATGTTAAAAAGCATGTCTTAAAGCTTTTATTTCCTTTTTCAGAAATGTAAATTCAGCGTTGAAGTCACCGTCACTGGTTTCTTCGTCTATAAAGTAAAAGAGGTAGGCGACGATAAGCCAAACGAGGGTTCTTATGGTATAGGAATGGTGTCATATATTAATCCTATGCTTGTAAAATACAATGACTCGGCATTAGCGTACAACATCAGTGGCGTATTTCAACACACAGTCACTTGTAATCCAAGCAAGACAGAAGCTGAGGCAAATAAAAGGTCTTCATAGAGGGAGCCATGTGGAAGACAAGTCGTGTTCTCAAAACGATTGCTCTGTCAACATTGCGTGTGTAGGCACTTGTAAATAATAAACAAATGTGAAGTTCAAAGAGAACAAATTTTGGTGAAACCACGTATTAGCAAATTATATGAGCAGTGTACGTTCCCGATTCGGCGCATGGCTCATTGTGTACAACGCGCCCATCTACACCCATTTCATGGGCTGACGGAGTGAGAATGTGCATGTTGGCAGAACGTATATTTCCAGCGCTCTACGTTATGTCGCTGGCGTTATCGATCGTTGACCAGGATATTGGACAAGTAAAGAATGTTGGAAGTAAAATAATTGTAGCAAGTTCCTGTTTCCTGCATTCTCCCACTATTAATGACTAATCACAGAGGTGTGTGATCGCGTTCCACGAGAATTGCGCCGTGGGAGCCGTACTATGTACGATACTCCCGAGAAAGACGTGGACAGGTTTGCAGCTTTCCGGTAGCAATTTAAAACTTGTGATAAACCTGAAACATTGAAACACATACTGACGCTATTCAACGGGCATTTGCCCCAGAATGCCTTATATATATATATATATATATATATATATATATATATATATATATATATATATATATATATATATATATGTGTGTGTGTGTGTGTGTGTGTGTGTGTGTGTGTGTGTGTGTGTGTGTGTGTGTGTGTGTGTGTGTGTGTGTGTGTGTGTGTGTGTGTGTGTATTTGCAAACAACATACCAGACAGTAAAAACAGTACAGGCGTTTCAACAATACACTGATGTCGCATGAAACAGGATGACAGCAAGCATAAAGAATTGGCGCAAACAGCGCCATGGAGTCTATGAAGAGGAAAGAAAGAATCGCTTAAAATGTCGGTTCAGCTAGTAGCTTCACTGACCACTGGAATGCAAAGTGCTCGCTCTGAGCTTTCATTGCTGTCACTGATATGTGTTACTTGTTACCGCATATAGTAGCGTCTTCAAAGCAGCTTTGTTTTTTATCAGAGTAAGCTAGATATTTTGAGTTTTAGAGCGCAAAAAGCAACGGTGGCTGTCAAAAAGCGATAAGGAGTCTTTTTAAGGCAATGAGCGTTAGTGGCGACAGGTTTTTGTTAGTCCTACAATTTTACGGGCACTGTTTGTTGTATATAGCAGCATATTTTACGTGCAACAAACCGGTATTTGCACTGGCTCCTCAGTAGCTCGACTTGTGAGTGGCGTATCCTATCGTGTTTTGTCGTTCTTCCAGCCATCGTGGTGTGGATCATGTGCTTTGGTATAAAATTGAGCAGACGATTCCCTAGTTCTTCTCCAGCGTAATCGATTATCAGCTCACAACGACAGTCAAACTTGTTGGCGATATTCTGCGCCGGCGCCGGCGTCCGTCGCAGCTGTCGAGCACTTTAGGAAACAAAACTGCACCCGTACTCACAAAAACGTTTTACGCTACAAATTTCCGTAGGAGAATACTGTAGGCAATCTCGATGCGGGACATATCATTAGTGAAGCCGGCTGACCAATGGGAAAACACACTTAAGAAAGACAAGTTTTGTGGATTCGGCCCCTGGTTAGAAGGAGTCAAACTCGGGCATTGTGCGTGGCGGTGAAGTGCTCTATTGAAGAGCACGCCAGTGCTTGCCACATCTTGGAAAAGAACGCTATAAAGGTGTCATGTCGGGAGGTAATTCAAAAGATGCAGTATTGCGGGACAGAAACGTACAATCGCACAAGGCTTCACACCACGAGGTTTGCCTAACGAGTGGGTAATGTTAGGCTGGCCACGGATTACAAAGGGCTCCGTCCGAATTCATCATTGTCATTATCACCATGCACGACACCAATAAATGGACGAAAATTAGATGGTGTAGCTTGAAGCCAACGTTTCGTCAAGCGTTCTTACGTTCTTCAAGGCTGCAATTTGAAGTTGCAGCCTTGAAGACAAGACCATTTGTCGAAGCGTTGGCTTCAAGCTTCCATCTCTACCCAGACTTGTGCCTTATTGGCATCAACAATGTGGCAGCTGGGTACGTACGCACATTGCCTTACACATGCGCTGTAGCTACTTAGCTGCATCGCAAGATCATGATAATTTTGACGTAGCGGGCACTTCGCAACTGTTTATGCCACAGGCACCCTAGAAGAGTTTGCAAGAGTCTTTATGATTGATCCTCCAGCTTACGCTGTGACAGTGCTGCACGTTCCGCGCAGGCCTGTGGTGTTTTTACCGGTTCAGCAGTTCCAGAGTTTACGTCGCGCAAAAAATGTAATAAGAACGTTTTACCAGCAAGCTGAAGGCCTGAACTTTGCGTTTGAATTCCCAGATCTGGATGTTGTACGGATTTTAGATCTCAAAACATTGAGCCTATAGATTCATGCTGTTTCGCATAACATAATGGAGATGGCCCACCGTCATGGCTTCACAACTTTTATGTCAGTACTATGCCAACTAACCGGTGATTGCGCCATTGTGAGCCAAGAAAAGAAGGCCGTGTCTTTCGTCTGCAGGGCGCGGTCACCCGTGCGCGCGCTTATCTTGTGAGGGGGTGCTTTGTACGTGCGCGCGCTTATCTTGTGAGGGGGTGCTTTGTACGTCTTGTGCTTTCAGCGCAATCTTTGCGTTAAAGTTACAGAGTGCACGAAGGTCACATCGCTCGCTAGAAGAGTCGAAGTGGGGGAAGCTGGTTGTGCATAGTCGACACTTGAAGCGTGCTGCTCAAACGCAAAGAAGTAACAACTGTGACAGCTGTTCGTGCTCGACCTGTGCATACTTTTGCGCTCCTTCCATGCGTCCTTTGTGTTTGAGCTGCGCGCTGCTAATTACGAGCTGTGACAGCTGTTTGCGCTCATCCTGCGCGTGTTCTTTTCGTGCGACCTTTGGGCATGAGCAGCGAGCAGCAAGTTTCAAGTCGCTTGCCGTTCTTCGCGTGACATTCCAATCTTTTGCTATCACATTCATTGCGTCGCCCTTGCGGCGAAACTGACTTTTTTGTTAAATGCGAAGCATTTCTTAGCGAACTCAAGACACCTTGAGCGTATCTATCTATCTATCTATCTATCTATCTATCTATCTATCTATCTATCTATCTATCTATCTATCTATCTATCTATCTATATCTATCTATCTATCTATCTATCTATCTATCTATCTATCTATCTATCTATCTATCTATCTATCTATCTATCTATCTATCTATCTATCTAGTTCTGTGTGCTCTCGTGATCATCTGCTTAACTTGGCGTAGACGAAAATTGGCATCGGAGGGTATATAAGGGGGGCTGACGAACGTGACTGTCTGGTCATGACATGAATAACAAGAAAATACCGTCGCGTAAGTCGTCAAACCTTTTCGTCCTGACAGAAAATTACTTAGCGCAAAACAAACACGGCACACAAGGAAGGTACACAAGGGACAAACGCTACTTGCAACTGTTTATTCCACGACGGCATCATGAAATATATATATATATATATATATATATATATATATATATATATATATATATATATATATATATATATATATATATATATATATATATATATATATATATATATATATATATATATATATATATGCATATATACCTTTGGCACAAGCGCAGATACGTTCAATGAAAAAAGAAGAAATGCGGATAACAGATACGTTTCGATGAAGCTAAATTCGTTCGAGTGCAGAGTGACGGAAGGTTCTTTAACGCACGCCGCCCTCCTCTTCTTAATGAGAAATTCCTGCAGTAACAAGCGGGCTTGTACATTGCAGCTTTTGCCAAGAATCTTTGCCTCGCGAAACAATGCCTCACAACCACAAGAACGTGATCTGCTAAGTGCAATCTTTCCTTCTTTTTTAAGTTCAGGGCATGCTCTCTCAAACGGTCTTTTGCACACTTTCCGGTTTAATGAAGTAATTTTTGTCAGTATGCACCAACTAGGCCCGCAAATAGTCCTTTCATCCTGACGCGTGTGGCACATACCCGTATACTACAGGCCGTGGTATACGGGCATGCACCACAGGTTATTGACAGTTTATTTATACCTAAGAACGGCGAGAACTGACATTGCTAATTTAAGCGTGAGAGCGCTAAGAAAAACCGATATCGGCAGCTTTGACCCGACGAATTCAAAGAATAAAAATTAAGGATCCCAGCAGGAATCGAACCCAAGCATTCTGCATGGCAGTCAGGTATTCTACGACAGAGCTTTGCCGGATCGTTCAATAAAGTTGTTCACTCACTCACTCACACGCCAGTTCTAGAAATTGCTTTGGAAAAAGACCCTACGCAGGCGTAATGTCGGTGCAACGTCAATTGTGGTTGTAGTGCTGGCTATATAATTTTATAACAAAGCAATAAACATTGCATATGTGCTCTAATGCTACAGGCGTTATGTCGGGTTTACGTCAGTTGTGCTTCCAGTGTTGGCTGCGCTTTTATAACAGTCTAATAAACGCTACATTTGCATTCCTATGATTCAGCAAGCTATATTCGTGCGTTGCTCGACCACGAAGGAATACGCGAACGAAAGTTGCGTGTGATATTCACATCATCGCATGTAGCGTGCACTTTGTTTCGATACCACAGACGTCTGCGCTTTAACGTGACTGCTGATACTACGCCACACAATATGTTACCATTTAAACGTGAGTGCATCGGCGTTCCTGGTAATTCCAATATGTGCACACATCTCCTCCATTTGCAAAGACGTATTGATCCACCTTGTAACGCTTGAGTCAAAGGCAAAAAACGCATCATAGCACTGCTGGCTGACTGCTTCGCATTAAACCGATTCCCACAAGGCGTGGGATCTTCCGAATTTTTTTTTTGACACCCGATTGTGCTCGCTATAGCCCCATTCTCTACACCAGTGAATGAACTACGTGACTACGTGAGTATAATAACCTCGCTTTTTTTCACTTCCTGTTTCCTTAATAGAACAATAACATTTTACAAACAATATGTCGAACACCTCACTACATTTCCCTGCGGCATTCTCTTTAGGCGATTAAACGCTTTTGACCTGTGCTAGTTTTTTTTTCTTCTTTACATCTACACTATAGACGTTCTATCAATATGAGTAAGGGCAACGTTTATATAGTTAGACTAATTAATCTATGTCAAAGGCGCCGTGTCGTCCTTGGCGTGTTAGTTTTTGAAGGGTTAGACGCTGACGTCAGCGCCGGCTCTTCCGTGAACAATGCCGCCGCCGCCACCGCCATTGAAATCTGTAACTCAGAGAGGCTCCGCTTAAAAAGAAGAGGGGAAACTGTGAGGCAGGAGGGGGGTGGCTTTGGGTGGCGGGGAGCAGAGCAGACAATACAAAGGAAATATAAAGCAGTATGCTTAATGCAAGGCGAAACAACACATACGGATGAAACACGAAGCACAAGGGCAATCGTTGACAGCGTTGGTTTCGTGCTTTCTGCTTCTTGTGCACTTGTTTCGCCCTGCACTATGCATGCTACCGTACCAACTGGCCCGACTTTCCATTCTATTAAAATGTGAAGCCACAACCGTCGCCTCCGTGATTACAAACAGCGCGCTGCCGTAGTTCATCGCAGAGGCCACGCAGAGGCCGTACTCTTTGAGACGCATAGCGCAGGCTGCTGCGCGACAGGGTCTGTAGAGGAGGTCTGCACGCATGCTAAGGCGCGTTGAAGACGAGAGCTATATATAAAAAAACTCCGTTTCAAATATCAAGTGCAACGCTGTGAAGGCTAGCAAGACTTCTTGCAGTAGATACGTTCGCACCAAGAAAAAGTCCAATGACTTCACCACGTGTAATACGATTTCTCTTCGTCTCTAGGCTGAGTAATCAATGAACATCCTTTGTGCCTTAGATATAAACAAGCCCCGTTACACAGTTGTAAATAAGTCCGCCGCGGTGGTATAGCGGTTTGGGTGCTCGGCTGCTGATCCGCAGGTCTCGGATTCAATCCCGGCCGCGGCGGTCACATTTCGATGGAGGCGAAATGGTAGAGGCCCGTGTACTTAGATTTAGGTGCACGTTAAAGGACACCAGATTGTCGAAGTTTCCGGAGCCCTTCACTATGGTGTCTCTCATAATCATATCGTGGTTTTGGGACGTAAAACCCCAGATAATATTATTATTACACTTGCAAATAAGGTTTTTTGGACCACTTAGCCTCTCTTTGTTTTCGTTTTTTCGTGTTTCATCTGCAGCCCGTCGCGACGCGTGACTCACGTGCTCGTGTTTGGCTCGCGCGAGCGTTTACAACGACGGAAGCCAAGCGTGAGACGCGCGTGCTCACACATTGCTGGCCGAAGTTCTTGCGTAGTTTCCGCAGCGTTGCACCTTATGCATGAAGCGGAGTTTCACGCTGCAAGCTTTTCCCGTCGTGTGACGAAAGCTACTGCGGAGGTCGCGAACGTGAGCGATCACACGTGAACATGGCAAGCTGATGTCATTTCCGGAACGACATGTCGCACACCGTCGGTTTCTCCGTGCCGCGCAAGGGAGCTGCCCGGGGCCTTGCGATGATGGTACCTACGGTACTGTCGCAGCAGCTGCGTATAAAAGATGCAAATTTCGACAGCCGCAGCGCGAAGTCGCACACTATTGGAGTGAAATGGGAAATGGTACTTAGAGTGAAATGGAAAATTTCGACAGAGCGGAGCACGGGGGATGCTTCGACGATACCGTTGCCACAGTCGTACGTACTACTGTGAGCAAGACGAGAGGGAAAAGACGACCGCGTGGCGAATTGCCTGAAACCGCAATTCGACCGATACTCGAACGGCGCTGTCAAAAATAAGGTGGGAAGGGTGAAGGCTCGGTGACAACTGTGGCTAGCACCGGTCACGCTACCGTTTGCGACTGGCGATCCAAAAGCGGCTCAAGGTGACCGATGTTCACACCTGCGTGCGACCTATACCCGTCGCCACACAGAATTTACGTGTGCTCGCATATGGCTCGCATTGCAACTACCAATTGCAGTTTGCGAATTGGGCAAACTACATTACTCATCACTGATCCACTAAAAATAAATTCAAATATTATTCTAACTAATTAATTAGTTAACAAGTAACAGAATAAATAATTGATAAATGAATATATGAGTTAAAATAAATAATTAGTTCATAAACAATGCGTATCCTGCGCGCTGCAGCTCTGGCCTACGCTATTCAAAGTCAAAGGCTATAAGGAGCGTACACTAAATTCAAAAATCCTAAATAAAGGTATCAGTAAATAAATAAATAAATAAAATAAATAGCTATATGTTTTGCACAATTTCACAGGTCATCCACCCTCATAGAGTGCAATGGCTCATGAATTGTTTTTAGTATTTCTTCGTTTGAAAAGTTTTGTTAGGTTTAAATATCGCTGCCTGTTAACTAAATTTCGAACAAGAGCCGCCCTTATTATAGTCTAGATAAAAAACAGGTCAATAAAGATGGTCAGTGTGTGCCTTTAAATTTCTACCACGTGAGTGTCAGAGAGGTTACTGGTATAAATCGGCCAATAGAACGGTCAGACTGAGAACTTTTTTAGCCATCGGGTTTTCCTTTACTGTGCAGAATGCTGCCACGCCCTTTGAGGGCTATTTTGCCACATGTGTACAGGAAGTCATAAAAGCTTAGAACAGTAGCCGCAGGGTTCTTTCTAACAGTTGTCGAGGAACCCTGAAAACTCGGTGAGTATAACCTTGTTACTGAGTAGTTGGTTGGTCCGTTTCTCAAACAAGCTTATTCAAGGGAAGCTTTTTCTAGCGGCGGCTGCGAGAAACGAGGAGCGTGCGCATGCACATGCCCTGTGCGCGCCATAATTAATAGTCAGCCGATGCAGACGACGATGGCCGCTAGACTTTTTATGACTCATGGATTTCGGTGGCGGACTTGTAAGCGAAAAACTTGGCTCCCGCTAGCGTACAGTACTGCAGCTCTCGAAGCAGGACCGGTCACATACGTATTCGTATGCGCTGTTTTTCAATGATTGATGATCTCTCGATCATGGAGTTGCCGGCGATCAGCAGTTTCTCATGTGGCAATCCGATCTTTTAGCGAGGTGGCTGGTCATTTCACGAGGTCACATCTTAATGCTGCCTCGATATGAACGAATGGCCGTCGTTGTTGCCTGTAGCAACAGCAGTGTTGCGCTGCTAAGCAAGCGGATGAAAGTGCAATTCCTTTCATGTAGGAAACAAAAAGTCAGGAGGGAGTATTGCACATAATGAAAAGAAAGAAAAAACAACGAAAGAAAGAAAGAGAAAACGAAATATTGAACGAAAGCAAAGCATTACTTCAGGCATGAACAGGACAAGCTTCAGATAGGATTGTTACCTTCAGTGCGATGAACACTCGATAGAAATACAGTTCGCAAAAGTCATCAAAAAAGTGAAGGCAGCAACGCACTAGCGGAGCCAAACCTGAAGTAAGTGCGCAGCTGGACGGCCTTTGTTTCTCTTTATTTTAAATGCGAACAATGTCTTAGCGAACCCAAGGCACTTTGAGCATTTCTATGTACTTATCTACCTATCTGTCTTCGTGTAGAGCTTCCAGAGCTTGCGCAACCACTAATGATAAGGCTAGAAAGTTCGATGCATGATGTATAAAAGATGGTGCGTCCCAGCCATGATCAGTTTTATCGACGGCCGACGCTCTGTTTGCCGCTATCATTGTACGGTGCGTATTGCTGTTGTTTGATTTTCCGTTTCCCGGCCACAAGTTCAGCCAAAGAATTTCATCTCAGACACGTCGACTGCTGCCTTCGTCGACGTCATGACCCCGTGACAACATTGAGCCAGCGCATGAACGCTAGTGCGTCGAAGTATGTGTGAGTAGACTTGAGTATAAACGTTACCCGACGTAAGGCTGATAGTAATGCTGAAATTTAGTAGGTAGGACTGTAGGTCGGCAAAAAATATGGCGCTCACTCAGGTTCACTCAGAAAATGTATATTGCGCTCGGGGCGCACTCGGACTCAGACTCACCAAAATTTTCCTTTACCGGACTCACTCGGACTGAATGGATGGAAGAACTTTATTGTTTGTACGGCAGATTAACGGCCCGGGCTCAGGCCTCTCATGTCGGGACGTCAAGGCATTGCCTCTCCGCCGCTTCACGGGCCTGCTGGACTGCCAAGAGTTGGTCGGCGAGCTTGGAGCTGCGCAGAACGGCTTCCCACCTCGCCGAGAGAGCATCGGGATTCATACGTTTGGCTTTAGCCTCGCATTCCCAGAGCATATGCTTAAGCGTAGCTGTGTCTGGCAGACTTTACAGATGCTGGTGTTGTAGATCTCGGGGTATATTCGGTGATATAGCAGTGGATTAGGGTAAATGTTAGTTTGCAGCTGTCTCCAGGTAACCGCTTGAGCTCTGCATGGATTGCCACGAAGCGGAGGGTAGCATCGCCGGGCCAAGTAGAAGGTCTTGGTCAGTTCGTTGTATCCCGTAAGTCGATCCCGGTCCGCGAACTCTTCGACAAGGCCAGCTCCTCCCGCACGGGTTGTTAAAGTCACTAAAATATTTCTCAATCGGACTCACTCAGACTCGGACTCAAGGCTCGATCTGAGTCTGAATGAGTCGACTCGTGCGCGAGCTTGCCGACCTATGTGTGCATCAGAACCTTTAATTGGGCAAGTTGGTGTGCTTCCATTTTGAATGAACAAATAGCGCACTGTTCATTGGTTCAAGATGAAAACACACTTCAAGAGGGAAGCACACAAATACGGTAGAAATATCATGTGTTCAACTTTTCGACGTCAAACGCTTGGTTGACTAGTCACGCCTTTTAAACTAGGAAATTTTTGTTCGTAATAACCGCGAAACTTACCCACATATCGTTACTGTAGGAAAGTGAAAGAAGTGCTTTCGCCTGGGCATCCTGTGAGTTTTAGAATATTTTTAGGGAGCCTGCACAATCATAAATTTCCTCGCGAATTCGGCTTGCACGTTATTCTTGCGGTACTCTCATCATGTCTATTGAACTGTTTACATCAGCGTCAATAACTTTAAAGAAAACAAAACTATGGCGTCCATTACCATGCCTGGTTACATCAATGGGGATATGGCACTCGGCCATGTCCCCATTGCCATGTCGGTGATGTGACACCGCCTAAACAAACTCGACGGCAACCCTCTGCTATGCAAGCAGCTATGGATGGGTGGATGAACAAACTTTATTTTGGTCCTTCAGAACGCACTCTAGCATGTTTCAGGCCGCTCCCACGTCGGAAGCGAAAGGCCAAGTCCCTCTGCTGCGTCGCGGGCCCGTTGGACTGCTCATAGCTGTTCTTCGAGTCCGGAGCTGGTAATAGCAGCCACCCATTTTGAAGCGTGATGACTTCGCCGCCGGGTAGCGCGGGGCACCGACAGAGCAAATGTTCTAGATTCGTTATATACGCGCATAATGAACATGCATTATTTGGATGTATTTCTGGATAAATCTTGTGCAATAGCAGGGGTTAGGGTACGCTCCGACCTGAAGTAGCCTGAGCATCAGAGCCTGTGTCTTGCTTAATTTTCTGTGTGGTGTCTTCGGCCGAGGTAAAAATGTTTCGTGAGTTCGTCATGCGAGGTGGGAAGGTCCCGATCCTCCAAAACCTCAGCGCCACATCATCGGGTAGCTACGCGGTCTACTAGCCCTTGCGCAGCTATGTGAGCCGACTCATTGATGTTTGGCGGGGCTCCCTAGATCCGTCCCATGTGAACTGGCAACCACATGAGTGTTGTGGCTCGATGTTCATGATCCAGAGGATCCGCAAGGCCGGTTCCGAGAGGGTGCCCTTGGCAAACACTCTGATCGCCGATCTCGAGTCCTGTATATTGTGGACCTCCTGTTGTCCACCAAGGCCGACGCAATCGCCGCTTGCTCCGCTATTTCGGCCGCCGTCGTGCGGACCGTAGCCGAGTTTGTTATTCTCCCCTCGTGGTTGATGCTCACTGTTGCATACGCTTTCCCCTCTGGATACCGGGCCACGTCGACGAACCAACAGACCCGGGTCTGATCGTGAGCCCTTTCGAGAAGAGCCTTTTGCTCTGGCCCGTCTCCTACCCTCGTTATGATCGGGGTGGACGTCTCACGGAATGGGGACAACGGTGACTCGACCTCTCTGTTCACAAGAAATGCTTCAGCAGCGAGACTCGATTTCCCTCGGTGGAGTCCCCAACTCCCGTAGGATGTTCTTACCGGAACGCGTGCTAGGAACTATTGCGCCCTCCCCTGTGCCTTTGCAATTTCTTCGAGCGTGTTGTACATTTCGAGACGAAACTCTGTCCGAGCTTGTGTACATGGGGAGCGCCATAACTCTCTTGATCGCCTTCCTGATTATCGTGTTGAGCTTGTCACGCTCCGACCTCTGCCAGTTGTGCATGGCTGGAACGTAGGTAAAGTGGCACATCACAAAGGTGTGCACCAGCCTTACGAGGTTGCCTTCCCAAAATCCCTGTTGCCGCTTGGCAACCCTGATAATTCCGGTGGCATTGTCCGTTTTTCTGGTGAGTCTCGTTGCCACCAGGTTATTGAAGCCGTTAGATTCGATCGTCCTACCAAGAACCTCGAGGGAGTCCACCTTGGGGATGAAGCAGCCCTCACCTGTCCTAAGACTGATGCTGACGTCCTCTAGTGGCTTCCAACCTTTCGGTTTGGGGCCCCTGCGCTTGGGCCTGTACAGCAGGAGTTCTGATTTTCGTGACGAGCACCGAAGACCAGTTGGTTTTGAGAAGTTCTCCGTTACATCAATAGCTTTCTGTAGCACAGCCTCTATTCGTCCATCACTGCCTCCAATGCACCTTATCGTGATGTCAAGGGCATAGATCGTGTGCTTATTTCCGTCGACTTCGGACAGCCTTTTAGACAGACCGATCATGGCGAGATTAAAGAGGGTCGGCGATAAGACTGGCCCTTGTCGCGTCCTTCTGAAGCCAAGCCTTACCGGGTCCGAAGCGAGGTTGCCCATTTCGAGAATAGCCTCTCTGTCCGTCAGGAATGATTTCATGTAGTTGTGGAAGCGCTTGCCAAGTCCGAGGCTCGAGATCTGACTCAGCACGAATTGGTGGAGAACGTTGTCGAATGCCATCTCCAAGACCAGTCACAGTATAGCTCTTATGTCCGTTGTGTTGCGATCGATGACTTGGTCTCTGATGAGCTTCATGGCGTCTTGCGTCGAGAGGCCCGGCCTGAAGCCAATCATGTTGTGTGGGTAAATGCCGCGGTCCCCCAGGTATGGGGAAAACCTGTTGAAGATGGCGTGTTCGGCCACCTTACCCACTCACGAGGTGAGCGAGATGGGCCGGAGGTTGTCGAGGCTGGTAGGTTTGCCCGATTTGGGGACGAAGATAGTGGTGGCCGTCTTCCACATATCCGGCACTCTACCACTCATCAACGCCTGGTTGATGGCATCCGTCAGGTACTCCACCGACTTGCCAACCAAGTTTCTCAAGGCCTTGTTTGTGATCTTATCTGGACCCGGGCCGACCTGCCATTTAGATCATGCATTGCCTGCCGGACCTCCTAGATTCCAAATTCCGCGTCCTGTTCCGGGTTAGCGCCCCCACATAGTCGGGGCGGGACGCGGCGGGCTGGAGGCGATTGGTAGGTACTTCCCAACCAGTTCTGCCAGTACCTGATTGTCCGACGATCCTTGCCTAGCTGCATGAAGTATGCGAGTCAGCGTACATCTATGGTTAGATTTGGTGTTGTTCTCGTTCAGGAGGTACATTAGGAGGTTCCAAGGGCCTCCCCTCCGCATCTGTCCGTCTACCAAATTGCAAACCTCGTTCTATTGCTGCTTAGAAAGGACCTTACAGTGTTCCTGAATGCTTCTGTAGACTTCGATTTCTTGCGAAGCTTGCGATTGAAGCGCTGCCCCTTCCACCTGGACAGGAGGGACTGTTTGGCCTCGATAACATGAGCTAGTCCGCTCATTTTAAAAACAGCGCAGCAAAACGAAGACAGTATAGAAAGAAACAACGGGACGGACGCTGTCCCGTCCCGTTGTTTCTTTCTATACTGTCTTCGTTTTGCTGCGCTGTTTTTAAAATGAATGCAAACCAACTTGCCCAAATTCCCGTTGTTTTAAGCTAGTCCGCTGTGAATATTTTCTACAGGGAGGTCTGTGGTGATCTCCTTGATGCTAGCCTGGATATCCTCGCCGATCTGCGCCGTCTAGCGTTTGACATCGACCTTCTCCTCGCCCCCAGACATCTTCTTAGCTGGCGGAACTTATCCCTGTCGGTCAGTCAGAACTCAACCCACAGGAAAGTGGCCAAGAGGTGGTGGTCGCTGCCAAATTCCACGCTGAGGTTAGTACACTTGATTTCCGCCACGTGCCGGACAAAGGTGAGGTCTGCTGTCGTGTCCTTGGTGGACGAAGTAACAGATCTAGTGGGAAACGCAGGGTCCCTTACTAGCATCAGGTCTTAGTTCATTGTCCTCCTTCAGTGGTCTTCCCCCTTGCGAGTGTCGTACGAGTAATCCCAAGTGTGGTAAGGAGCATTAAAATCACCTACCACCTAGAACACCTAGAATCACCAAGAACGTAAGCGCTGTCTCAAGCCCTTGGGACTACTGCATACGTTCAAAAGAAAGATGATCTCTCTGTTATTAGGATTGGGGATGACTTCTACCACGACATGTTCGATTTTGCTCGAAGCCATCTTGAGGTTGTGGACGACGTGGATCAACTTGTTGCTTATCAGCGCGCCAACGCCTCGTTCTTCTTTGTTCTTCACGACAGAGCGGTAACAGGGTAGCGTGAGGTTATCAGTTAGTGTCCCTTGTAAGATTATCACGTGCGGTTTCTCCGAATGTGAGCGAAGAAATTGCTGCAGAGGGACCCTCTAGGGAAGGAACCCCCTGCAATTTCATTGCCACATTCTGAATGCAATAGTCTGTGCGGCAATCGCGTTGCTGTTGCAACTGGGTCATTGAATTATCTGTCGCCGGAAGCGGCAGCGCTGTCAGACCCACGACGTGTGCAACGAGGTTTTCCAAAAACGACTATCTTGCAAAACATCTGAATGTATCTTTCCTGCGTGGTTAGCATGCTACCCTGGATGCGCGAGACCGTCTCGCTTAGCTGTTTTATGCTCTCGGTGAGTGAAGACAGCATTTCGCGAATCTCCGACCTATCTCTACCCGAGGCCTTATCGTGCTCGCTAACTATGGCCCTCTTTTTGGCAGGCCTCTCCGTCTCGCATTCCCCGACTACGGGCATCCCCGTTGGCTGAGTCGATTGTCTGACGACCTCAACCGGCTGTTGACCTCTTGCACTCCTAATCTCAGATGTCTCGGCCATAAGTCTAGCTATCGTGTCTCTCATCTCCTTAGTTACGCATTCGAGTTGCGCTATCCTCTCATTATCCTTATCATACTCTAGCGGCGAAGCCCGCGTTATCTTTTCCGCTGCACGTTGACGGATTCTGTCGGCCCATGATGGCTGGCCCCCGAGTTGGCGATTCCTGGAACAGGACCTCCTCTTCTCGAAACGCGCCTGTCCTTCTCGGCTTCGGGAGCTGGAGCGCCCCCTAAACCGTGATCTGGATTCGGCTGTCTTGCGGTAGCTCCCTCTGAAACGAGAGCATCCCCTATCTCAAGATCTGGATCCAGCTCTGGTGCGGGAGCGTCCCCTAGAGTGGGAGCACCCCTTGGAGCGAAAGCGCCCCTTGTGCCAGCGCCCCCTGCATTCTTGTGTAGGTGGGTGCCTGGCCACGTCACCACGGTCCTTGCTTCCAGATGCTTCTGCCGCCTTCTCCCATCTTCTCACAATCTAGGGAATCCGGTACTGTTGCCTTCAGATCCTGTCTGTCGTTGTCTGCGGACCTCCGCACAACTTGCATTTTGGCGTGCGTTGATGGTGATCGTCCGGGTTAGAAGAACCACAACCCATGCACACCACTTCGTTGGGGCTCTAGCAAACGTCGGCTCGATGACTAAGCTTGCCCCACGCGTAGCGATTGTCCACGTGCTTGCAATACAGAAAGCACCGCACTGACACTGGGCCGTAACGGACCAAGTTCGGCACTTCGAACTTGGTCCGTTACGGCCCAGTGTTCTTGATTCTATTCGCCCCAAACGCCAAGGGGCTCCTTGCAAGCAGTCATGACCTATGTTTATGCGTAGCGAAATAAATGTATTGCTTAAATTTGGATGGACTACATTACAGAAATTACAATGGCTGTCCTAAACATGAAAGGTGAAGATTACAAAATGAGTACTGCAGAGGTAAGTGAGCACGCACAAAGAGCCGGTAATGTTAGTGCACCAATAACATTGCAGAAGAGGCGGCCGCGTTGTTCACGCATACAAGCTTTTATAATCGAAACGACCGATTTCTGGCAATAAATACGAAGGTCCAACTAGAAATGTGTGAATGAAGGTTTATATTCACTTCAATAAATGTTTATACCTCCCGCAAGGAAGGGCTAATTGTTTTTATCATAGAAAACAAAATATTTATGTGAATGAAAACTATTTGGAAGATGCAGTATGTAGGTTCACGCTGAGATTTGCCCTACCTGGCCACATAGCAACGTTTGGTGCGGCGCTCATGCGACAAAGCTTCTATCAAGCATTTGTGAATTGCCAACAGGTTTAATTCTATTGTACAATTACAACATATTGCATAATATATAGCAAACTATCTTATAAATATTCAGCAACTTATGTGAAGCCTTTCATGTGTGTTATGACATTTAATCACTGTCTCGTGATTCTTTTTTGCAGAATGCTCATTCAACACCATGATCAAACACGCCATCATAGTAGGAATTTTTTTGTTTTTAGTAAGTAACCACCTTTGGAAAAGCCTAGACAGCGCACTATTATGTGACTATGCGTGGCGCCCCCGAACAAATTAGTGAAATAGTATCCCAAGGCTAAGAGAAAAAAAACGCCACTTGACTATTCTTAACAAGTTCACTTATATCCCATCGAAAACCCAAGAATTTTTCATTTTGCTACGCGTACCTATGAGCAATTGGGACCGATGTTGTCATTTTCAAAGAAAGCGTAATTGAACTTACCAATGACAAAAATGAATCGCTTTGGACAGGCAGAAAACCTTGACCCACCCGACGTTTCAGGCGAGCATTCCAACAGTTATTAAGGCGAAAGCCTTAGATGCCTCATCAAACGCGAAAAGTGGCCGTCGGCGTAGGCAGCGTCAACAAGGATCTTGCAAAATATCACCATGTGATGACGTCCGCCCATGACGTTAGCATTACATCACAGGTCACGAAAATTTGTGACGTCATGACAACGTCATTGTGACGTCACTATATTGTCACAATCATCATGTGATGACATCCCCCTATGACAAAAATTCATCATGTGATGACGTTCCCTATGACGTTACCATTACATCACAGGCCGCGGAAATTTGTGACGTCTTGACAACGTCACTGTGACGTCACCATAATATCACGGAGGTACTGCAAAACCATGTGAGGTGCAGAAAGCTTTTCAATTGGTACGATCCCGGAGCCTGTTGAAACCCTGTTGGGGGCAAGAAGCGTTCGGACGGGATCAATACAATCAAATAAGAAGAAAGAAGAAGGCTATCGCTTTCCATTCGCCATAGGCAAATGCATAAGGGACCATTGTTTTCTGAACGAGTGCCGTTTTCGAGCAATTGCTACAGATTTCTTAGTCCATTACTCAAGTACAACGTGACGAACCTCTGTGCGCAACGACTGTGTGCGTAACATTGGCCGTTTCAAACTCTCCTAGAATGCCTACTGTTCGGCGGCGCTACCTGCGAACAGTGGGCCTTCATCCGACAAGACCACCGGATTATGGTTTGTGGCTCTATGGGCCCCACCATAGAGCATTGTTGATGCATATAGCGGAAGCCGGCCTCTACCTGTATATTTAACTATGTATGCCGTTGGGCAAACTCTAGAAATTAAAAAAAAAGTACAATTAAGCGCCCACTGCGCCATAATTCTTATTTTTGAGAATCTGCGCAGGGCCCACTACGCGCCCGTAAGGCGACATGGGCCTTAAAACACCCACTCGTTGCGCAGTTCCCGAGTTTTGACGCCTGGCACAATGATACGCTTGTGCCACGCATATTACATGCGTTAAAGAGACTCCTTCTACTACATGACATTCATGTAGTGTTTGTTTTTTCGAAGCAGTGACAGTGTTTTTAGACCAGTTTGCACAGGTGGTCTTGCGTTGGTACAGATCTTTATTGGACAACTGGTGCCTCAGTGTCTCAGTAAAGTTCTTTCCCTCTCTGTCTAACTCTTTCTCATGTTAACGCATAGCGTTGTGGGAGAGCGAAATAACGACCGGGCGCCACACAATGCAAATTACGGAACTAGTGGGTCGTTTAAAACTTCTAACCGACTTCAAAGGGCTCAGTTATAATTCTTCGTCGTCATCAGCCGTCGCATCGACAAAGTGCACATAATTGTCTTACAGATGTGTAGCTGGTGCCTCGCTTCTCCGCAGAATGACGAATAATAGCGGAGTGGGTGCTTCCCAACGTCACAAAAACTATTATTTGTGGCGTAGTGGCTACGTTGCTAGTGCACTTGTATTAGTAGCCACAAGAGAGTTTGTAACGGGCTCTAGAAATTACAATTTTCCAGCTTGCGCTGTGACTGCGTTGCGCTTTCCACCAGGCCTGGCGTTTGTTTTTTTTTAACACAAAAGTGTTTTATGCCGGGGTCCACCACGGCTCCACTGACGCATTTCCGTCACGGATATGACGTTGAAAAATATAAAGACTAACATATAGCAAAGAAAAACTATAAGAAAAAGTTCCGTCACCGGGAGTCGAACTTACGACCTCACGATCGCCAGCGCGCAGCGCAAAACGACTCCGCCACAGACGTCATGTTCTCTGCTATGCTAACGGCGAGGTATTTATGTACACCTTTTGCCGGTGGCGGTACTCAGAGATCGGGGGTACAGCGTGTTTTCGTTATCACTAGCGAGATGGCGCGAAGGGCTCGAAGAGCGCGCTTTAAATGTTGTCCCCCACGCGGATTAGCGCGCGCCTCGACAGGGCGTGGTCGCTCGTGCGGGCGCTTATCTCGTGATCTCGGTGGTTTGTACGTCTTGCGCTCTGCCTGCAAGTTTCCGTTGAGAGCACGAAGGTCAGCTCGCTCACTGCAGCGGCCGCTTTTGCGAAAGGAGCGCTCTGCTCACACGGAAATAAGTTACAGTTCGCGCTCATCCTGTGTATGTTCGTTCCGCGCGTCCTTTCTGCTTGAGCAGCGCGTTGCAAGTTTCGAGCGGCTTGCCGCTCTTTGCGTAACATTACAATTTGATGCTATAGCATTCCTTCCTTCGCGCTTGGGGCGAAAAAAATGCACAACAAACGCTCAACTACGTCTGTGAAGAGATGTTTCCCTTTCATGTTATACCGATTCCTATGACAGAGGGATCAGCCATGCTTTTTTCTGTTATTTTCGGGACTGGGCTCACCCGCTGCTTCGAACAGGCTTACAAATGAATTTCGCCGATGTTTTACCAAGTTTAGTGGTATCTACTAATTTTACATCACCTCCCTATTTGCAACAGAGATAGAGCGAATTGATTAGAAGGCAGAGAGGTCGGCCTGAGCTTGACTGCTCTAGCCTGCTACTCTGCACAGGGGAAAAGGGGAAGGGGGAGAAAGAGTAATGAAGGTGATGATGGCGACAGGAAGAGGCTATTCGCGAGGATTCATGCGTAAGGATTCATACGTGAAGTATACGAATCAGTGCTTCTTCTGACAGTCAAATTCTCCAATGATTATTCATTCTCTAGCTTAAGGAAAGTTCTATATTGTCACGTGCGTCGTCGTCACTGGAATCCACAGAAGACGAGGGTGCGGCAGACAAGGTTTATTAGTAAGGAGGCGTACTTGTGCCTTTCACTTAGGACACAAAAGGAACACTAACAGGATCGGAACGGCGTGCCCATGCACAGCTGCCGTTCCACCAAAGAACAACCCACAGCTTACGTGCTGCCAGTTATTTAAGCGCTGAGAAGACAACACAGAACATGCGCACACCTATCATCAGATACTGCAATGTCTGATACGATGGGCCCATCGGAAGTTAATCGCAGTCCGCTCTAGCCTATCTAAATGACGCGACGGCTGTCGCTCTATAGTGGCAGCTGCGCAGAACGGCATGGCACGTGGCATTGCTCCCCCCTTCAAAAACATCGCCTCGATGTTGAAAGCAAGCACTGAAGTCATAAGGCACTGAAGTTTTCACAAAAAAGATAGAGGAACAAGGGCACATAATGTCTGCTAGCGCGCATAATAGGGTTTCAAACGCACGACGTGAACAATTTCAGACCGCACACGTCGACGCTGGGAGTCTGTCACACCATCCGGGACGATTTCATAGTTCAGTGGCCCTACGCGACGAACAATTTTGTAGGGGCCAAAATAACGCCGCAGAAGCTTTTCGCTGAGGCCTCGCCGGCGAACTGGTGCCCATAGCCAAACTTGTTCGCCGGGTGTGTATTCCTGATGGCGGTGTCGCAGGTTGTAGTGTCGGGCATCCGTCGCTTGCTTGGTTGCCGTTCGCAGTCGAGCCAGCTGCCTGGCCTCTTCAGCGCGTTGTTGAAATATCGCTACGTCCGGGTTCGGGTCGCCATCGTTTACATGCGGCAACATTGCGTCCAGAGTCGTTATCGCTTCCCGTCCGTAAACAAGAGCGAATGGTGTCAGCCCGGTTGTCTCCTGGGCGGCCGTATTATATGCGAAGGTGACATATGGGAGCACTTCATCCCATGTTTTGTGTTCAACATCGACGTACATCGACATCATGTCCGCCAGGGTCTTGTTGAGCCGTTCTGTGAGACCGTTAGTTTGCGGGTGGTATGCGGTAGTTCGGCGATGGGTGGTGTGGCTGTACCTCAAAATGGCTTGCATCAGTTCGCAACAGAAGGCTGTCCCTCTGTCAGTGATAACGATCTGAGGTGCACCGTGGCGCAGGACAATTTGGTGGACGAAGAATCTGGCGGCTTCTTCAGCAGTGGCTCGAGCAAGGGCGCGGGTTTCTGCGTAGCGAGTCAGGTAATCTGTCGCTACAATGATCCACTTATTTCCTGCGGTAGACGTCGGGAAGGGTCCCAGAAAGTCCATTCCGATTTGTTCGAAGGGCCTTGTTGAGGGTTGAAGTGGCTGGAGTAGTCCAGCGGGTTTTGTTGGCGGTCTCTTGCGGCGTTGACACTCTCGGCACGTCCGTACGTAATTCTTGACGTCTTCTAGGATGCGCGGCCAGTAGTAACGCTCACGGATCCGCGAAAGCGTTCGTGTACACCCAAGATGCCCGGAGGTTGGTTCGTCATGTGACGCCTGCAAGATTTCCTGACGCAATGACGACGGCACGACGAGAAGGTAGGTGCTCTTCCTAGAGTCGAAGTTCTTTTTCACAAGGACACCGTCTTTTAAGCAGAATGTGTGAAGAGCACGCCTGAAAGTTTTGGGTATCTCCGTACGTTTTCCTTCAAGATGTTCAATGAGACAGTTCAGTTCAGGCTTGGCCCGTTGTTGGGCGGCTAAGTCGGAAGCGGTGATCATGCCCAGAAAACTGGCGTCGTCGTCTGCACACGGTGGTGGTTGCTCAACCGGGGCTCGAGACAGACAATCTGCGTCGGAATGCTTTCTTCCGTTCTTGTGCACTACCGATATGTCGAACTCCTGGAGCCGCAAGCTCCACCTTGCGAGACGTCCAGATGGATCCTTTAGGTTCGCAAGCCAGCATAAAGCATGGTGGTCGGTAATGACGGTAAAAGGTCTGCCGTACAAATATGGGTGGAATTTGGAAGTTGCCCACAGAATTGCCAAGCATTCCTTTTCGGTCGTGGAATAATTGTACTCTGCCTTAGACAAAGATCGACTGGCGTAGGCGATGACGTGTTCTCGTCCGTCCCGCCTTTGAACAAGAACGGCACCGAGGCCGACACTGCTGGCGTCGGTGTGGATTTCTGTTGGCGCGTTCTCGTCAAAGTGGGCCAAAATAGGGGGCGCTTGAAGACGTCTTTTGAGCTCCCGAAACGCTTCTTCTTGGGGTGCTTCCCACACAAACGAGCTGTCTTCTTTCGTTAGACGTGTCAGGGGCTCGGAGACCTGCGAGAAGTCCTTGACAAAGCGCCTATAGTACGTGCAAAGTCCGAGGAAGCTTCGGAGGCTCTTCTTTTCGCGGGGCTGCGGGAAGTCTCGAACTGCAGCTGTCTTCTCTGGGTCTGGTAGAACGCCGGCAGAACTGACGACGTGACCAAGGAACTTCAGCTGCTCGTAGGCAAAACGGCATTTTTCGGGCTTTAACGTAAGTCCTGAAGCCTTAAGTGCATCAAGTACCACTTTCAACCTGCTGATGTGTTCCTCGAAGGATGGAGCGAAGACTATGACGTCGTCCAAGTACACCAAACAAGTTTGCCATTTCAGGCCAGCCAATATGGTGTCCATTACCCTTTGGAAAGTTGCAGGGGCAGTGCAAAGTCCAAATGGCATGACTTTAAACTGGTATAGTCCATCTGGTGTAATAAACGCCGTCTTTTCGCGATCCCTTTCGTCAACTTCCACCTGCCAGTAGCCAGTCCTTAGATCCATAGATGAAAAGTATCTGGCATTGCAGAGACGATCGAGGGCGTCATCAATTCGAGGGAGCGGATAAACGTCCTTTCTCGTTACCTTATTGAGTCGGCGATAGTCGACGCAGAATCTTGGAGTGCCGTCCCGTTTTTTCACGATCACTACAGGGGAAGCCCACGGGCTTTGGGAGGGCTCAATGATGTTGTCATGAAGCATTTCTTGTACCTGTTTCCGGATTGCCTCGCGCTCTTTCATGGACACACGGTACGGCGATTGGTGACTTGGTTGCACATTTTCATCAGTTATGATGCGATATTTAACAAGCGTTGTCTGGCGGATCTTGGGTGACGTGGCGAAACAATTCTGGTAGCTATAGAGCAGTTTCCGCAGCCTTTCATGTCTTCCCAGGGGCAACGCCGGATTCACGTTAAAGAACACGTCATGTGTACGAGGATGGAGTGCGTCGTCGATCGTGAGTACATCGCTTATGTCCAGGATGGTCTCGAATAGTGCCACAGTGGTGCCCTTTGCAAGGTGACGATATTCCGAGCAGAAATTAGTGATTAGTACACTGACGGTTCCTTCAACGATGTGAACGATTCCTCTGGCGATAGCCAAACCTTTTAGGGGCGAAGCTCCTTAAGGCGGCACCCGTTCGTCCCTCGTAGTCGTCGTCATCGTAGTAGTGAGTAACAAGTCTTACGCTTTGACCTCCAAGGTGGTGCCGGTGGGAGATTTCTCCTATGCGTTGTTGAACAATAAAAAATTCGCAGCGTGCGCGTTAACTAAAAGCCGAATTCTTCTGTCTCTCATTCCCCATTAGCAGCCATTGGCATGTTCCAGTAGGAAACGTTAGTAGAAGTAGAAGTGTAAGTGTTAGCTAAAAGCCGACTTCTTCTGTCTCTCATTCCCATTAGCAGCCATTGTTTACCTCCAAGGTAGTGCCTGGTGAGATTTCTCCTGTGCGTGATTAAACAATAAAAATTTTGTTCAAAACGCCGTTGATTGATGAAATAAACCAACGAAAGACGCCAGATGTTTTGTAAAAGCAGAACGAAAGAACGCCAGATGTGTTTCTTAAAGTGTAGTAGTAGTAGTTGTTGTATGTAGCCACCTCGCCCGATCGTCAACGGGCGAGGTGGACCGGCAACGGCGCGAGGACCCTGCCGTACGAGAGTTAAATCGCACTAAAAGACATACTTTGCGGGCGATACACTCTAGTGAGCTTTCAACTTTTCGTCTTAATGTACATGATAAAGAAATTATTTCTACGAAAAACGCAAGGCACACCTTGAGCAATATATTTGGTTTTGGGACGCTAAATGGAACCATGAGGCGATGCGAAGCCGGAGCACTTGCACGATCGCGTTCCGTTGGCTTTCGTTGGGCATGCTACCGACCTCGCGTCGTGGAACGCGCGTCCTGTCTTCCCTCTAGCCTTGCCTTTAATTCGCACAGGGCGAGCGGGGAATGCGGTCGCTCTTGGCGCTCGGGAGCGGACTTCTTCCTTGCATTTCACCGATCACAAGTGATAATGAAGGGACCACGTAAACCAACAGTACAATAAAAGTTTGATGTTTAATATATACACGATGTTTCACACTCTTTATATTATGTACTGGGCGCATTTCACGGAAGAGTTTCACGGTTTACAGATGATTCCCTCCGTAGCTTCGCCCCACTCATCATCATTCACCCCGTGGATATGCTGTGATTTTTTTCAAAGAGCAAACTCTGGTTGGCCTCGACCAAACCTTCCGCGCAGATGCAGCTGTCAGCGCCCACGGGGATGACAGCACTCGAGCGTGGTGGCAATGTGACGTGCTCATCGAGAATCATTAGCGCCGCTGATAATGCAGGACTTGGATTTCGCGTGACGCCCGTATCTGGTGACAGGGTGATTGTTTGCGCTCGAAGATCTATGATTGCTTTGTTTGCCGAAAGGAAGTCCGCACCGAGAATGACGTTCCGAGAGCACTGGTCCAGGACGACGAAAACAGTAGGGTACGTATGCCCTTCCACATCCACACGAGCTGTGCATCTTCCCCTTGGTTTTATGACGTGACCGCCTGCTGTTCGTACCTGCGGGCCTTCCCACGAAGTCAGCACCTTCTTCAACTGATCGGCGAACACCGCACTCATGACGGAGAAGTCAGCACCGGTATCAACCAACGCAATTACGTCCCGGTTGTTGATTTTCACTGCCAGATCGGTCGATTTTACCTTGGCGTTGCAGGTCTGTCGTGGTGTACTGTTGCAGCTTGGACGGAACTTAGTGCTGATACGTCGCTCGTGTCTCCCACACGCTGCAGGTAGTGTTGCTCCACTGGGACTTTCGGGCGGGGGAGGGTCTTCAGGGGTGCGCCGGGCAGCAACCACACCTCCATTGGTTGCCGTCTTTAGTTTCCCAAATGAGGGCTAGGGGACCTTCCCCGTGATGCTCCTGTGTTGGCAGGGTGTGGTGATGGGTAACGGCGAGACGAAGGCGACCTGTAGCGGCCCGCTGGCGAACTTTGTCGCTGCAAATAGTCTTCAATCTCAGCTGGCCTTTGACCAGGTTGCGGACGTGAAGCGCCGACGTGAAATCCACATATTCCGAGGTTCCTATAGAAACAGTTACGGTACAAGTGGCCAGGTTCGCCGCAGTGGAAACACAGCGGGCGATGGTCGTCAGTCCTCCACACGTCGGACTTTCTAGGGACGGCTCTTTCGGCAGGAGGTCGGTAGACATTTGGTTGTGGGCGTGGCGGTGGAGAGTACGTCGGTTGGGCGGGGCGCACCGGGTGGCGCGCGGCCGCGGCGTACGACATAATTTGCGGTCCTCGTGGAGCCCACTCAGGCTCCTGGCTTGGTGGAACTAATGGTCCGGTCCCCAGCGCCTGCTGAACTTCTTGTCTGACGACATCGCTCAACGTCGCGACTTGAGGACAAGAACTCGTGAACATCTTCCGTAGTTCCTCTTGCACAACAGCCTTTATGGTGTCCCGAAGGTTGCTGACGGTTACAGCATTAAGCTCGGCCGGCCACGTACCGCCTACCAGAGCAGGGCGTCCATACTGTCTCCGCCGCACGTCGAGAATCTTTTCCATGGCGGCAGCTTCCGTTACAAATTGGGAGACAGTTTGCGGTGGATTGCGCATTAATCCAGCAAAAAGTTCTTCCTTCACTCCTCTGATAAGGAATCCGAGTTTTTTTTCCTCTGGCATTTCCGGATCTGCTCGACCAAATAGATGCTTCATTTCTTCGACGAAGACAGCGACGCTCTCGTTAGGGAGCTGGAAGCGTGAATGCAGCTGCCTCTTCGCCCGTTCCTTGCGAGCGACGCTTGAAAATGTCCGAAGAAGGCTGCCTTTGAAATCCTCCCACGTCCTAAGCACGGATTCGTGGTTGATGAACCAGGTACGCGCAGACTCTTCCAGTGTAAAGTAGACCCACTGCAACTTCGCTTCGTCATTCCACTTGTTGATGGTCGCCACGCGCTCGAACTGTTCCAGCCAGTCCTCAGGGTCGTCGCACGGCGTTCCGCGGAATTTAGGGGGTTCACGGGGTTGCTGCAATACGACGGCTGTTGGCAACTGGGCTTCACTCATCTTGACAGGCCTGGCTTCTTTCGTGGCGCGTGGTTTTTCTGGAAGGAGGCCGTGCTCCGGGGGAAGTCCTAGCTGTCGGCGGCTTCTTCTCTGGTCGTCTTCCTTTGCTTGGTGAGGACTGGTGTCACGGCTGCACGAGGGGTTACTGAACATACCCAGCTCCTCCACCAGATGTCACGTGCGTCGTCGTCACTGGAATCCACAGAAGACGAGGGTGCGGCAGACAAGGTTTATTAGTAAGGAGGCGTACTTGTGCCTCTCACTTAGGACACAAAAGGAACACTAACAGGATCGGAACGGCGTGCCCATGCACAGCTGCCGTTCCACCAAAGAACAACCCACAGCTTACGTGCTGCCAGTTATTTAAGCGCTGAGAAGACAACACAGAACATGCGCACACCTATCATCAGATACTGCACTGTCTGATACGATGGGCCCATCGGAAGTTAATCGCAGTCCGCTCTAGCCTATCTAAATGACGCGACGGCTGTCGCTCTATAGTGGCAGCTGCGCAGAACGGCATGGCACGTGGCAATATACTGATATATTAGATATGTTGTTTCCAACACCACTGTACCACTCACTATATCTTGGATTGCCTGGACACGAGGTGCTTGTGCGTGTAAAGAAAATGCCTATTTCACCAATGTCTCAGACATTTTTCCACAAAGTGAATACACAAACACTACGTGTAAGAGCCTGGGAGCAAAGGTGTCTTTGTATACTCAAAAACTGTCACGTCTGTGAAGTTCCAGGAACAATAGAACATTCTTTCATTTGTTGTATAGATACCAGCCTCGTTTGGGCCTTTCTACAAGAGGCTTTTAAAGAACAATTTGATTTAAATTCTCACAGCATACCCTATCTCGTACCACCGAAAAACAGTGCTATGCCTATTGATATGTTCCTGCTAATTGGCTTCCACAGCCTATGGAAAACTGACATGTTAGAGAGGCATGCGCAACCAATGGTATCATCGCGGTCACATTTAATACGAATCACTCTACAGCTAAAATACTTTTATGAACAAATACAGTTTCAGCCGGACTGGTATCCTGTGTTCATAAAATTCACTGCTCTAATACCATTTTAGAACCCACTGTTATATGAAATTTGCTTTGTGACGCGTATGGTACGCTTGTAAAGGTGACCTCGGTATTTTGTACGCTATGTATATGCAGTAAGCCCATTTGTAATAAATACTATGGAGGAAACAGACAGCGTGGCTCTGAGATAGAACACCCGCTTTCCACGCAGACGGCCTGGATTCTTACTCCAACCGGTTATTTCAAATTATTTATTTTATTTGCCTGTTTCTCAATTTTTTGGTCACGGACAAGATGATAATTTTTCGCACACGACCAACGTCGCCGACACTGAAATTTCTGCGAAACGAGCTCTTTAACGCTATCGCGTTAAAAATTGTGTCGTTACACACCACAGTTGCTATTCTTGTTAAACTGAGATGAAGACACCATTCATCTGAAAATTAGCAAAACCGGCCAATGCAGGATTATGTGTGAAAACGCAAAAAACGTTTTGTCTTTAGTCTAAAGCAGGTTTCATATTCGATTTACATTCAAGCAATGCCATCAGACTGTAAACGCGAAGCATTTTTTGGCGAACCAAAGATATGTTCACCTATCTATCTATCGATCTACGTCGTTGTGCTCACCCGCACAACACACACAACTGCACAGTTTACACGTGCAGTGCAATGAGAGAAAGGTAACTCAATCCGCCACCAGAACACTGTGCGCATTCAGAGAGCGGGTGGGAGAGCTACGAGCGAGGTAACATGTATCATGTAACCCACGCAATCGACATCCCAACATTGTCTGCTGCACAGCGACAAATCATGCCTTTGCGGTGGTCAGTAGGTTTCACCCTGGTGCTCGTCGATGACCGCTGTCGCAGCTTACGATTTCTTACTTTAATACAACGGTTCAAAGCATCATGCAAGGTTGCCGCCTTGAGTATGCCACGGTGTTCCCGGTGAAAATGTGACATAAACAACATCCCACCGCCTACTTCGCGTAACATCGATTCCCGCAGTGCGTGAGAGCTGCCATTCTTCATTTTTTATTGCGATAGTAATCATAAGAACAATCTCGGCGGATTTTTGCCGTCGCTGTCGTCGTCATCTCCCATATATGTATATATGTGTACATATAAATAAAAGCCAAAAATATAAATAAATCTAACGGAAAAATTCTGAAGTGCGCGACCAGGGATTCGAACCTGCGACCCTCGCTTCCTTGAGTGCTGCCTTATACAATGACGTCATGCGTCATTCGTTCTCCAGGATACTAACGGCAGAATACAAATGCACGCGCTGTTGGGTGAAACGCACGGGACGCCACACGTGGCGAAATTAAAGTTATGCGAGACGCGGGCCATGCTGCATCGTTGCCGCGCTGCGTTTGCGACCACTGGCGATCATAGGTCGGCAAACTCACTCATGAGCCGATTCACTGAGACTCACTCAAACTCAGACTGAGCCGTGAGTCTGAGTCTGAGGGAGTCCGGGGTGAATAATATTTTGCTGAGTTTGAGTCCGAGTGACTTCGGTTGAGGAAAATTTTGGTGAGTCTGAGTCTGAGTGAGCACTAAGCGCAAGATATATTTTTTGACTGAGTATGAGTGAACTCCGCGCTTTTTGCCGACTTATGCTGGCGACCCACGCTAGTTTTCCATTTTGGGGTTGTAGAGCCGCGCCACTCGTGGCCAGTCGGCCAGGGAAAAAAATTTGCAGTGGCTTAGCTCGGCTATGCCAGGATATACGTAACGTTAGCAAAGGTTCAGCTGATTATTTTGAGCTTTCCAGATTGTCTAGGATTAGCTTGATTATCATGCTTACTGCTGCTCCAATGACACACACACGGTATACGTATTATGTGGCACGTGCATATTTATTTTTGCTCAACGTCAGGTTGCTTCTTCATTCTTCGTACGCTGAACCGCTAATTGCAGGCAACTACTTCGGGATCCGATGACATAAGCTTCTCGGCTCTTCTGCGCCGTTGAGCAGCATTTGCGCTCTCCTTCTCCATGGCGTTACCCACCTGCAAACGCCAGTCAGAGGCGCTATCAAGCGAGACCAGCGCATTGTCAGACGGCGACTGCACAGCGAAGGCGAATAGCTGCGCGCGCCATGGCTACGACGTCACCGCTCTCGAATGCGCAGAGCAGCAGCGGCGAGTCGCGTGCGCCGGCGCCAGTCTGTCTGCCCGGCTACAACGCCACTCCTCTCGCTCTCCCCCAACAGCAGCGGCGACCCGCGCGCGGCGGTGGCGGAGAGCGCGTGAGATGCCAGCTCCGCACTGATCCTCGCGCATGCGCAGCACGGCTCGTGACGATCCACGCGAAATCGGCTCCGGCTAGGCAAGTGAACTAACCTACAAGGCAAAGCTAACGCTAAAAAAGAGCTTCCCGTGTCTCGTGGTGGCGCCAGCTAAGGGGAACGCTTTGGCTCTAGTAGGCTTATGCTACAGGAGGGAAGAAACGAGACGGCTGAACCAGAATCACAGTATGTATCTTACGCCGTGACCAGAATCCTGAGGCTAAAATTGCAGCGCAAACGCACAAGATACCCACGAAGAAAAGAAACGTATGACCGAAGCGCTGACTAAAAAGTGCTTTATTCTTTCATACGCCAATGCCTATATAAGCCCAAGGCAACCTTACCGCACATGCGCACACAACAATAGCTCTAAACCAAAACGTGTAACAAGGATGATAGTGTATTAGGCTTCCAAAGCAACGCCGAGCGGCGCCATTGCTGTTATCGCAACTGGGAATATCCACGGCGCGTCTGCTTTTGCCACAATACTGCCGCTCGCGAGCAGGGCCCTCAGATTGCATATGTCACAATGTAACTTCCTGACTAGCAGTTCCCTGGGCCGAATGAGGATCGCATGCGCACACGTGTTCTTGCCGCCACCGCTGCCAAATCCGGCAGCAACCGCCTTCGCGGGCAGCGTCCATCCCCAGTATAGCGCCTAGCTCGGCCGTGCGAACGTCGCTCCCAAACTTGAGCTTGGGTTCCCTATACGCGAAGACATGAAATCATAATCAGATGGGTCAGGGACAAAGAAGTAAAGGAGAAGTAAGAAGGACAAATAAGTGCAGTTGCGCTGTAACTTTAGCCTCAGGAATACGTCCCAACTAGACCCAAATAAAGTTTTATTTAAGTGAGCAGGATTGACGCCCGCAGGGAACGCGAGCCGTGTATTCACGGGCCACTGTCAAGCGCCGTCTTTATTTCCTTCTCTTGAAGTCACACGCTCTCCGGTTTTGTTCGCCGCCCAAAAGAATGCTTTGCAGGGTCTTGGGACAACGCGAGTGCAAGAGTCCGAGAGTGGCTTGGGATCTGCGCATGCGTCCTGGCGGCTCGCGAAATTCTTGGGTCCCCTATTCTAAAACGCTCTAGTGTTTCGCCGGAGTTCGGATGTGCGCTTCTGACGTGTACTTTGACACACAGGGCGTCGACGACCGTTATGTGCGATTATCTCTTGAGGGGGAGATTTGTACGTCTTGTGCTTTCACCGCAATGTTTGCATTGAAGCAAGAGATCGCACGAAAGTCACTTTGCTCGCTACAGCGGCCGCGTTTGCGAAAGGAGTGAGCCGCTAGCTGGAAGAGCCAAAGTAGGGGAGTGGAGGTAACAACTATGACAGTTCGCGCTCATCCTTTGTGTTCCTTTGCGTGCTTTTGCGTCCTTCTTTGTGTTTGAGCAGCGGGCTGCAAGTGTCGACCTCTGACAGTTGTTAGTTCTTTCGCACTCTCATTGTGTGTTTTCGTGCGTCCTTTGTGCTTCATCAGCGCTCAGCAAGTTTCTAGCTGCTTGTTGTTCTTCCTTTGACATTATCGCATTCATTGCTTCGCCCTTGAGGCGAAATTGTGACTTTTACTTTGTGTTTTGCTTAGGTACCTGCACTCCAAAATTTACGTTGACACGATACAGTTTAATTACTGTAAAAAATATGACATCGGTTATTTTGGCATTAAGTTAAAGGTCAGTGGGCGTTGCGTGGGTCGAATGAATCCCTCTAACATATTTTGCTGCGTTTACTTTGTCCGATGGCCATTGCTGCTATAACAAAGAACTTGTTCCGCAGACGTTAGATGGAGACTCCCCGTTTATTCATCATGGCGACCAAAACTGCCCTTCCAGCTCGTGCCCCCCTCTTCAACCTTCTCGTCTTCGCGATAGTTCCGCACGCTCCTCGCTGCTCCGTTCCGCGGCATTTCGCAACATCCTCCGGGGCGGGCCAAGATTAATCGGATGCTTCGAGGGGGCAGAGTTTTTGCACCGGGCGATTTACCGTTGAAACATTAGCGAGACGCACTGAGCAAGCACGCACTATGCCGTCTCTTCCTGGGAGTAAGGTGGTCACTCGGCCTAACTTCCAGTATATTGCGGGTGTGTTGTCCTCTAACACCAGCACTACATCACCAATCTGTAGCTTGGTTGATGAGCGATTCGAGCTGTTATGCGCTGACCGCAGTAGTAGCAGGTAGGCTCGCTTCCATCGTCTCCAAAATTCGTCTATTAGATGCTGGCGATGACGAACCTTGCGGTTCAATTCAACCGCAGTCGGAAGCTCCGAGATGCAAATGTGTTGCGGCAAGGAAAGGCTACGCTTTCCTAACAGGAAATGCGATGGAGTCAATGGCTGGAGCTCATCGGGCTCGCTCTCAAGATACGTTAATGGTCTGCACAGAACAGTTGTGAGGGCCTCCACGTCGAGACAGCTGCGTCCCAGTGACCGTTTCAAGGAGTTTTTTGTTGAGCGAATAAGGCGCTCCCACCATCCGCCCCACCACGGAGCTCTTTCTACGATGAACTTCCAATGAATCCGTAGCTCTGCGGCGTACTCCTGAAGCGCTGGTAGTGCGGATGCAAAGGTTTTAGCGCAGCTACGGAAAGTTTGAGCGTTGTCGGAGTGTACCGTGGAAGGAACTCCGCGGCGTGCAACGAAACGGCGGAAGGCGAGTAATGTTGTGGCGGCGGTCATGTCTGAGGTGAGCTCTAAATGAATTGCGCGTGTGAGGGCACATGAAAAGAGAAGGACGTAGGCCCTTGTTGTACCACTTGCCAGTTTTGCGTATAAGTGCCCACAGTAATCAAGCCCGACAACGGTAAATGGGCTTGCTTCACTAATTCTCTCGCGTGGTGCAGATGCTGTCGCCGCTTTCCATCGTTTACATATTCTGCACTTCGAAACTATCTTCTTTACAGTCTGCCGTCCCCTCAGCAACCAAAAACGCTCTCGAAGCTCTGTTAATGTTGCTTCAACACCTCCATGGATAGTGCGCACGTGTGCCGCTGATACAAGAAGGCTTGTGAGCTTATGATCGTCTGTTAGGAGAATGGGATGGCGTATGTCGTGATCAGCATCAAGCTGGTGCAGTCGTCCACCGACGCGAAGTAAGCCGTCCTCATCCATAAACGGACAAAGGCGAAGAACGCGAGATGTTGAGGGTAACGGCTGACCTTTACGTAGCGCAAGAACTTGGCTCGGAAAGGAGTGTTCTTGAACAGTCTGTAGCCAATAACGCTCAGCCTGTAGTAACTCTTCCGCTGTGAGGGGTCCGGATAGTGACGGGAGGCGCCGCGAAGCGTTAGAGATGAAACGCTTGATCCATGCCGTGACTCTAAGCAGCCTCGTAATGGAGCTGTAGTCTTCGACGTGCAGGACGCATTGGTTTCCGGAAAATCCCGATGGACATGCACACGTATTTAGCGCGGACGAGTCTTGATCATTGCGTGGTCCCTCCAATGGGGCAATCTCTGTCATTGCGGTGACATTCTGCGCGCTCGCTCCTTCAAACTGTTTCCTCTTGTCAGAGATCCAAGTCGGGCCGTGCCACCACATGGTAGATTCGATGAGATTAGCATATGATGCTCCACGAGTGATGACGTCGGCAGGATTGTCCTTGCTGCTACAGTGAAACCATTGAAATGCATTGGTACATTGTTGAATCTCGGCAACCCGATGTGCTACAAAGGGGTCCAGTTTAGTTGACGAACCCTTTATCCAATGTAGAGCCACCAGCGAATCTGTCCAGAAGAAAACAGGAGCGTGCTGAAAAAACTGCACCCTTTTCACGTAGCAGCTTAGCCGCGCTGCGATGACGCATGCCAGGAGCTCCAGACGAGGAAGAGATACCATCTTGGGCGGAGCAAGTCTGCTCCTGCTGATCAACAGTCGTGCAAAGCATGCGTCAGGTTCTGAGCTGACTCGGACGTAGATGCACGTGCCGTACGCCCTAGGACTGGCATCCGCGAACGTATGCAACTCAAATGTAAATGGCTTGAGGTCGTCGCTTAAGAATATGTATCGTGGGATGCGGACACAAGTGGCGCCATTCAGCTCAGAGCACCAGCTGTTCCAGGCGGTTTGTTCTTCATCTGGCATGCTAGCGTCCCATGCGAGGTTCTTCTTCCAATGATCTTGGAATACAATCTTGGCCTTTATGGTAAATGGTGTGAGGTATCCCAAGGCGTCAGGATCCGGTTGCTGCAGCAGGTCCGTTAAAAGCGTGAGCGCTCTCGTGACGCCAGCCCTTAGGGCACCACGCTTCTTGCGCAGCTGGTCCGGGTTTGCCATGGTTATGACGTGAAGGGAAGACTCCAAAGGGGCGGATCCCGGGTTTCGGCACCAAATGTAAAGAAATGAGACTGATGCCATGGCTTCCCCGTCTTCTTCCCCTTTAATGGAACACCCTAATCCCATGATGATGATACGTATGCCCCAGATGCGGCGGCCGTTTTCTTCTATTTTCAACAGCTGCTATGTCTCAAACGTAAGCTGCTACATCAATGCAGTTTCATAAAAATTCAGATATCTTTGATACTATAACAATACTAAGGAACAGCGATACTTCCATTTAGTAGAAGCTGGTCGTCTAACTTGCTGACAGCATGGCAAAGAGCCTCTATCAGAAGAAAGACTTTTACGCCATCGTCCGGACCTAACGTCGCAGAAGAAGGCTTTACAAGCACTACTAGCCTTCCTGCGATCCACTGGTTTGTCAGAGCGCCTCTGAGCGGAACGCTCTTGTGTGTGTGTGGTTGTGATTGTTCTTTTTTTTTCTTATTATTTATTTTCTCTCTCGCTTTCAACCCCCTATTCCCCAACCCCAGTGCAGGGTAGCATACCGGATACAAACTTCTCGTTAACCTCCCTGCCTTCCTCTGCTCTTTCTCTCTCTCTCTCTCTCCATTTAGTTGAAACACATATTATGCGTTCTTATTGCATTTTTATGACTGTGCGCTAATCATTGGGACATCTATGCTAATTACCTTTAGTCTCCCATTCATTCTCATTGTGTTATAACTATAGAAAATGTCTGCAAAAGATAGCATGTAACGAACATTTCAATTCGATGCTTCTAATAAAACTAATTATAGCTGTACATTATTTCAGGTTGTTCGTACAGAAGGTAATGTAGAGTTTTTTTTTTATTTGCAACATTGTTGCACATTACAGGACTAAGTGCTTGTCCCGTGTGTACGTTTTATCACGTCTTAAATGGGTGCCTAAGATAGGCAAGTAGTGCCGCGGGTCGCTGTTCCTGCAGTATACAAAACGTCCACGCATACCTGCGTAAATATATTAGGCCTTGAAACCTTCCAACTAAGTGTTGCAAATTGTCTCATGCTCGGCACGAAAACTACCTACGGTCAAATAATGCATATGTATTACTAATATACTTGCAATTGAAGGTTGGTAGACATAAACTAATTTTTCCGGAGGGATTTTAGCTTTATAAGGATAATATAGGACGAGCCGAAGATGAAATATTTCGACTACCTAATGTCGTACTCTTGCTGTCGTGATTGCGCGCAGTGCGCGAGTGACAGACTATTAGGTGAGCAACAGACGCAATCCATCCTTGCTAGAAACTTAACTCAGGTTTGAAACCTGAATATGCGTCCAGCACCTACCCTGGTGAGCAAGTATTGAGCGTATAACTCCATTGAATGCAAACATGGATGGTCATATTAAACACGGTGTGAAACTTTAAATTCTTCTATGCTAAAAAATAATCTTGTTCAGCTGCGAAACACCATATCGCGTACACTGGCCAGCGGCTGTGGTAAAAACATACAAATGCAAAAACAGTTGCTGTCAATGCAGAAAAACGTTCACCTACTTCACAGAAGCCTGGGATGGAGTCTGCCATTAACCGAGCAATGCACCAAAATATTTTTAACGCGCGCATATATGCAACAGAAGTAAAAATATGAACAGGCACTTCCGGTATGCCTTTGTGAAATCTCTTGTAACCCTATAAACGCAATGTTTTGGACACGCCTCCGCAATATGTGCACTTGAAACGCTCTATAACACATCTTAGGCCGGCTCATTCGCGCAAGGGGCCAATACATGAACCAAAAGGCGTTATGTAGACGTGTCAGCAAAGCAAGGCAAAGCAAGTTATTTTTATCACTAATGTTAAGGAGCGGCACAGAGGGAGGCACTTTCTCTCTATATAAAAAACTTTTGAAGTAGGTTCCACCCTTGAAAGAAAAAAGAAATAATGAACGGCCTGGGTAGTGGTGACATACTTAGAATAGAACCGCAAGACAGGTAAATATAAAATCTAAATAAGGCAGAGGTTCACGGGAAGATGGAAGTTCCAGCAGACTAAAAGTTCTTGAACAAGGGTAACACCCTGGAGCCAACTTTTCGACGAGCTTTCTTGTTCTCTACAAGGCTGCAACTCAATGTCAGGGTCCTGATGAATTTCCGTGTAGTAGATTACATCACCGTTTTCGTGGCCGTGTTCAACGTCCATAAGAAAATCATTGATCTTACGTGATCCTCGTGCATGAGCTAGCAGTGAGCGTTATTGTGCAATGAGTGGTCGATGCTTGTTTGCGATTCTAGGCGGAACTGCTTTGAGGGTGAGTTTTGCGTCTTGTCTTTTATTCTGAAAATAATTCACCAGTGTCTTCAGCGCCTCCAGAGGGACGTCACTGGTGTCGTATTTACAGTCGTCAGCGCCGCAGCGAATGATGAAATGTGTTGTGTACCATGGTGCGGCAGCGATATAACGTTGGATGCCATGCGTCGTGGGGCCGCTTTTAAATCTAATGTGTGGTGGATATTTCCGAAAATTGTGGTGCATCTGCGTGTGCTGACTGTCCGCGATTAAAGCTATGTGCACTAAGGAAAGTAGACGACACTCACCATTCTTCGTCACCTTCCTTTATTGAAAATCCAAATAAGGCAGACGTTCAGGGGAATACGCAATCTTGAAGGGACCAACATCCTTGGAACACGACGTGTCGCTCGAGCCAACGTTTCGCCAAGAAGTCTTGCTCCCCTTCAAGTTGCAGCCTTGAAGAAAGGAAGACCGCTGGTCGAAATGCTGGCTCTAGCGACACCCCGCTTTCCAAGGCTTTTCCGGAAAAAGTAAAGCATCATTCGCGACGCCTGTTCTTCAGAAGAAATACAAGCGTTAAATCAACAGTAGATGTGGTGCGGGATCATAATATACGTCTCGTTCATTAGGTGCTTCTTGCTATTGACTGACCGGCTTCGCTAATGATGTGTTCAGTAGCATAATTGCCTGAAACACTCTCTGAGAAGCTTCTTAGCATATGATGTGTTTGTGATCTCTTGTATTTGCTTCCAGGCAAATGTGGGAAGGTGAATCTAACGGAAGAAGCTGAGAACTATGTTTCTCAAAGAGGCGAAGGAGTGAAATACTTGAGTTTTAATGACAGGTATGGAAAACATATCTAATTCTCACAAAACGATAGCTTGGAGAATCCCGCACCTATTTGGAAATCGATGTGAGCTAAGCTGTTTTAGCTGTTTGCGAACATCTTGCAGAAAATTGTATGCAAAAGCAACGCCAATAAAATATATGGTTGTATAAGCTAATGCCAATGACAAATAGTCTTCCGAACATGTAGCAATAGTGATAGAAATTTATTGCTATTTTCATTCAAACAGAGTGCAATCACGCAAAGCCAACATAAAAAAGCAGACATTTCAACGTAGGAATGACCTCACGCAAACATAACATAAAAAGCCCATGTTTCAACGCACTGGGGATTAGCTTAACTTATGATGGGTTTTTTTTAACACGAAAGTGTTTTATGCCGGGGTCCACCAAGACTTCAATGACGTATTTCCGTCACGGAAATGACGTCGAAAAAAGGTACGTGATCAGATGGCAAAGAAAAAAATGTTCCGTCACCAGGCATCGAACCCACGACCGCTCGATCCGCAATAGAAGCCGGGCACGCTATCCTCTGCGCCACGGTCACAGACTCTAGCGGCTTTACAAATGCGCCTTTTATATCTACAACTCTCCCGGTCGACGGGGTGGTGTTGCCCTCTGGGAGCGGTAAGGGAAAGTAATTCGTCATTGCTATGACCTTCACGATTAGCACCCGCAACGCGTTACACGTCCGTCCCATTCGGCGCGTTTTCAATAGAAGTTCAATTTTCTCAATGCCTTAACACACCGCGAGGTGGCGATATTGGCCCAAGAGTGGTGAAAGCTTCGGCCTCGCTCATAGCATCACGCTAATCCAAACCAAAAATAGCTCTGCGATGCGCGCCTGCCACATGGCTGTAACACCGCGTTCCTCGCTCACGCGCTCGCCCCGAGAAAAGTCACGGCTGGGCTACGTAACACGTATACGTAACAAACAATTTCAACTAAGCCCCATTAAATTAAATAATACTGAAATAGAAATACTATCGTCTTTCAAATCGCTTGGCGTATATTTCTCGGAAACTATGTCGTGGGATTGCCAAGTGAATCACTAGTAAATTATCTAGAGCAATAGGTACTATGCGTCGCCATTGTAACTATCTTCCTACATCCATTAATATGATGTTATATAATTCAATGTTTCTTTCCCTAGTTCAATACGGAATTCTAGTCTGGGGGACGACTTCAGCTGAGAACATTGACAAGCTGAAGGTATTACAAAAAAGAGCAATACGCCTTGTCTCCAGGGTGCCATATCTTTGGCATACTGCTCCTTTGTTTACAAAGCTTAGAACTATAAAAATTGAATTTTTGTACACATATAGGCTTTGCCGCGTGTATAGAATGGAAAAAAGTAAGAATGATAACGCTTTAACAAAATTGGCATCCTTACAGCAACATAATTCTTTTTATAAATTTCGTCATTTAGAACCTTGGATCGTTAACAAAAACAGAACTAAATACGGTGACCAAATGCTACAGTTTTGTTTACCTACTGTTCTAAATCAATTATACAAAGAGAATGGTCTCAGTGTATACTCTGTCGTTAAAAAGGTTACGCGATGTATTTATGTGATTGCTTGTGCTGCCATGGGTCCATTTGTTTGTCTTTTTATATGTCTAACACTTCGCCTAATTTCTTCCCCTTGTTTTCATGTTTCCACAATAACCTTGTTCATTTATTCCGACCGTGGATGTTTACTGTTTTTCTGTTTTATTTAGTCCATTCATTATGTATATCGTGTGTTCGACCGCTGTGAAGCCGCGCAGTGTATGAGGTGGCCAGGTTCCCCTCAAGCTGCTCAATGCAGCTTTTTTGCCTGGTCATCCTCGCAACCTTGTTGTGAATAAACACAATTCAATACCGGGGCGGCACGACGCGTTTTGCGTTTCCCTCCAGTCCGGCCGTGCTGTTCAATCACATTTTAACATGCCGCGGGATGGTGACCAAGTTCAGCGTCCAATATGACGCTCTTCTGGCTATCACACCTCGTTCTCTGATACGCTTTCACCGTTGACTACTACAGCTACCACAAGGATTTGTTTAATAATTTAACATGGACGTTAGTCGTCGGGATGGAGATGTACCACAACGATTAAAGAGGTGTTGTGTGCCCCCAATCATCAAAGTGGGTGCATCCACGTTAAACGGTGCTATAGCTGCCAGACACCAATATACATTGTGCCAACTCTCTTATATCAATGTATACAGTAAACATTCAGTTACTTCTGTCAGGGCACGCTTTACTTTCGTGTTATTCCGATTCCTATGACGGAGGGATCAACCATGTTTTTTTTTTTGCTTCGCCTTTGCGGCGAAACTGAGACTTTTAGTTATTAAAGACGATAGTAAAGACGACAATGCAAGAATTTCTGGAGACCTGTACCATGCTTTCCAGCGAACTAAATGCATTCTTGTTTCGTTCAATGATTTTTCAAGCTTTGATCTCTTCCACTGTCGGAATGTTCCTTGGTCCCATTTCGTGTGTTTTGTTATCCCCTTTTATGCTTGCGGCAAAGTTCCTGTTTCGTCCACTTATGTTCTTTTCCACTGATGACATAATTACTACACTACAGCTAAAGACTAGAAATAATGTCCACTATACTTTCCTTAGCTTCATTGTCTGTTGTTTTTGTCAAGTTGTTTCTAACAAAGAAACGAGCCCTAGATCCATTCCCCTTTATCGTTGACGCACTGATATGCATCTCTACAATTTTCCAGCAATAAGCCTTGAAAAGGCATAATGTATCGAATTGTACTGACTGCAATAATAGACCTGACTGCAAGTTATCGGTCAATATCAGCAGAAAGGTTGAAATCGACTGAGAGCGCCAGGGTAATTTAATGCGTGTCTCTCACACTGCGGCTTGTTATGCCTTGCAGTCTGGTCCCCGACAGTTTTAACCTAATGGATTACCAAGTGTACAGCAGGCTTTCACATTTGAGTGTTACAGAGTGTAACAACCTGCAGAACTTTTTATCCTCATAAACATCTGGTGTTATTGTCAGAAACATCATTTATATTGTGGGTACTGCATGTCCTACCCGGCGAAGAAATGGACGTAGTGGTCACCTACAACTCAAGATCATTTTCACAAAGAAGGAAAGTTTCTTGCGGAAACATGCCCCTGTGAGCACCTTTGTATATAACATACGTTCTCAACCTACATATTCGTATAAAGACCGACCACAGCATTTCGGTGTCTCTCCTCTTAATAAAACGTATCGGGAAACTCTGGCACAAATTACAGCACTTTTGCATGACCTATCACTGTGACAAGTGGGAAGCACATCTACATCTACAGATGCGTTACTCCAGAAAGCCCTACCACTTGAAATGCACTCCCGCGCATCGGCAGCGCACAAGTTCCAACATTTCGTTGTTTATCTCTGGACTCTGGCCTCCCTCGTCAAACATGCTGAATGGTACAGGTTATCACTCTGCTTTTCAGTAAACAGCTCTCATTCTCTCTCGCTCTAACTGAATTAAACCAGGAATGAGCTCAAGGAGGATGCAATCACATCCCTGCACAGTGACTATCCAGTAACGAAGTCGCCTTAGCTGGAGTCACACACGTCGAAGTGCGCAGAAACGGAATTGCCGCTAATGAGTAGTCTGTAGTACAAGGACTTGCTTAGAGGTTTAAGGCTGTCTTTCATGTCTGCGCGAAGACACACTTCAGTGGCCACGAGCTGAATACGCTGGACGAGAGACTACGAGAGGATGGAACGAGCACACGGCACATGAAAGACATGTGGGCCTTAACAAACGTAAAGCGAGGAAATCTAGATTATTTTGCCAAACATTAACTCATATATCCCGCAAATAGTCGATAGCTGTAATGTCGGTAAATTCTATGAATGTAGTCAACTTAACCACTTAGCATCAGACGCACCTCCCATAGATAGTAATGCAAGGTTGGCGTCGACCTACTGGAATATAGGGAGTGAATGAATGAACAACTTCATTTATTCCTATTTAAAGAGAAGGGCAAATGGGATAGTGGGTGCAACGTAGCATGCAACAAAGTTTTCATAATCAGGTTAGCCGATTAGAGGCTGCTGGCTTCCCTCGATCGGTCATCACGGCCGTTGCTGAATCACTGCTGCAGAAGTTTAAACGTGGAACAAGGGAAGCGACGACTGCTACAAAGCCCTCAAGGATTAGGCCACAAGTTGTGCCATACATCCATAAGCTCTGGCACAATTTCAAGAAAGGCGCGGGTAGGCACGGTGTACCGATGGTCTTTTCGGCGCCCGAGAAAATCGGGAAGTTGTGCCAACGTATTTGCGATAGCAAAAAAAGCCGGCAGATCCCACGCACTGTGGGAATCGATGTAATGCGAAGCAGCCAGCAAAGAGCTGCATACATCGTCTTGTATGTCATTGAGGAAAATGCGTGTCATGGTTTTCATGTTAACTTCTATTATTTATGTTCGTCACACAGTAACGTCGCGCAATACCAACTTGGGGGTCGATTAACCTAGAGAAACGGCCGCCAGGGCACCATGAGCGTGGCACGTAAGTCATGCTGTACATGACATGTGTGTCATGACTTTCATGTTAACTCGTGTTATTTATGTTCGTCACACAGTCACGTCGCAAGATACCAATTTTGGTGTATATCAAGCTAGCGAAACGGCCGCCAGCGCACCATGAGCGTGGCACGTAAGTCATGCTGTACATGACATGCGTGTCATGATTTTCATGATAACTCGTGTTATTTATGTTCACCACACGGTCACGTCGCAAGATACCAATTTTGGTGCATATCAATCTAGCGAAACGGCCGCCAGCGCCCCATGAGCGTGGCACGTAAGTCATGCTGTACATGACATGCGTGTCATGATTTTCATGTTGACTCGTGTTATTTATGTTCGTCACGCGGTCACGTCGGAAGAGACCAATATTGGTGTATATCAAGCTAGCGAAACGGCCGCCAGCGCACCATGAGCGTGGTACGTAAGTCATGCTGTACATGACACGCGTGTCATGATTTTCATGTTAACTCGTGTTTTTATGTTTGTCACACAGTCACGTAGCGCAAGACCAATTCCGGGGTAGATCAAGCTAGCGAACCGGCCACCAGCGCGCCATGAGTGTGGCACGTAAGTCATGCTGTACATGACATGCGTGTCATGATTTTCATGACAACTCGTGTTATTTATGTTCGTCACACGGTCACGTCGCAGGATACCAATTTTGGTGTATATCAATCTAGCGAAACGGCCGCCAGCGCCCCATGAGCGTGGCACGTAAGTCATGCTGTACGTGACATGCGTGTCATGATTTTCATGATAACTCGTGTTATTTATGTTCACCACACGGTCACGTCGCAAGATACCAATTTTGGTGCATATCAATCTAGCGAAACGGCCGCCAGCGCCCCATGAGCGTGGCACGTAAGTCATGCTGTACATGACATGCGTGTCATGATTTTTATGATAACTCGTGTTATTTATGTTCGTCACACGGTCACGTCGGAAGAGACCAATATTGGTGTATATCAATCTAGCGAAACGGCCGCCAGCACCCCATGAGCGTGGCACGTAAGTCATGCTGTACATGACATGCGTGTCATGATTTTCATGATAACTCGTGTTATTTATGTTCGTGACACGGTCACGTCGCAAGATACCAATTTCGGTGCATATCAATCTAGCGAAACGGCCGCCAGCGCCCCATGAGCATGGCACGTAAGTCATGCTGTACGTGACATGCGTGTCATAATTTTCATGATAACTCGTGTTATTTATGTTCGTCACACGGTCACGTCACAAGATACCAATTTTGGTGTATATCAAGCTAGCGAAACAGCCGCCAGCGCACCATGAGCGTAGCATGTAAATCATGCTGTACATGACATTCGTGTCATGATTTTCATGTTATGACTTGTCATTTATGTTCGTCATACAGTCATGTTACGCCATACCAATTTTGGTGCACATTCGATTAACCAAGCGACCAGGAGAGCAAGAAGTCGTAGGCGGCTAGATAGATAGATAGATAGATAGATAGATAGATAGATAGATAGATAGATAGATAGATAGATAGATAGATAGATAGATAGATAGATAGATAGATAGATAGATAGATAGATAGATAGATAGATTAGATAGATAGATAGATAGATAGATAGATAGATAGATAGATAGATAGATAGATAGATAGATAGATAGATAGATAGAAGATAGATAGATAGATAGATAGATAGATAGATAGATAGATAGATAGATAGATAGATAGATAGATAGATAGATAGATAGATAGATAGATAGATAGATAGATAGATAGATAGATAGATAGATAGATAGATAGATAGATAGATAGATAGATAGATAGATAGATAGATAGATAGATAGATAGATAGATAGATAGATAGATAGATGATAGATAGATAGATAGATAGATAGATAGATAGATAGATAGATAGATAGATAGATAGATAGATAGATAGATAGATAGATAGATAGATAGATAGATAGATAGATAGATAGATAGATAGATAGATAGATAGATAGATAGATAGATAGATAGATAGATAGATAGATAGATAGATAGATAGATAGATAGATACGGTCGCAGCCGCGCTTTTAAATGCTTCGCATTTAAAAGCGCGGCTGCGAGAAGAAGCATGAGAGGCCTTTTGTAAAATGTTCCACGGGGGTCGTGTACTCGATACCCCTATCCTGCGGCAAGGTGTACATCGGTCAAACCGAAAGGTGTTTTAATGACCGGTTAAGGGAACACGCCCAAAAATTAATAAAACGAGATGACAAGTATGCGCACCTGGTTGCGCATGCTATAATGTGTGGCTGTGACGCAGGATTCTCTGAGACAAAGATTCTTGGCAGAAGCACAAGGAAAACTGCACGGGAAGTGTTAGAGGCATTTTCCATAGAAAAAGACAAGGACCGCTGTGTAAGCACCCCGTCGCTATCTCTGTTTCCCAGTGAATTTCACTTCATCATATCTAGACTGTGAGATGGAAGGAGCAGGAAGGAAATGTATGTCTTGATTGTTTGTGTGTTGGCTTTATCTGATGTTAATGCGCGCATGTGCCACATGTATATATTCAAGCCCGTGCGATGAATAAATCAGTTGGAAGTGAGCGCTGTACGTGGTTGATGCCTGGGTGTGTGGGTGTGTGAATGTATCGTGTGGTTGCGCTCTAAGTTTTGGAAATCTTTCATGATCGATGACATAAAGTTGGTCCCAATTTCGCATGGCAATCCCACTCGGGAAAACATTTCCATCAAGCCTTCTGCCACAATTTTGCTCTCAATAGAGGGCAGAGTATAGCATATGAGTACCAGGTAGCAATAACCACTATGGTTGAAATGTATCTGTTGGCCTTATAGGATGTCGGAGACAAAAGGCCGACGATTTATAACACCGATTTATAGCCGGTCTCCCCACCACTATGTCTTGTGTCTGATAAGCCAGCCACAGCTACATTGCGGGTGGTCAGCTACAGGCGGATTTCCCAAACCAAGAAATGACTGAACCTGCCCCTTCGCGGTGCAGGTTCAGTCATTTCTCGCCCAACATCGAACCACATTGTCCGGACTGCGGAGAGGCGTATTGCTCATTGACTCATATGCTCTGGCAATGTCCTGCGTTACGTGACGCAGAGTTCAACAAAGAAGAGGACTGGGAGGAAGCCCTCAACAGCGACGACCTCTTGATTCAACTTCGGGCTGTCCAGAGGGCCTCCAAGAGGGCGGAGACCCACGGTCTTCCAGTCCCTACGTGGGAACGGCCCGCGACTGCTACGGATTCCCCCTAAAAGGGGGCGTTACAACGCAGTTCCTCAAGACCTGACTAAAGTTCTCTGTCTGTCTGTCTGCCCCATAGCTTTAAAAAGCCCCTAAACCACCCAAAGGTCGAAATTTAGTTGTGGTGTTGCAATTGTGCACAAGTCTAGAAAGAACGCGTAGCCGCGAGAATTTTTGGAAACGGTGCCGTAATAGCGGAGTTACACGCGTTTGATGACATGAAAGAGGCCCTCGCTTGTTTCGCTTTTTCCTTCGCTATGCTCCGTTCGTCGCCTCGTCTCTCCTTCTTGCCGAGTGCTCCTCCTCACCGTGCGACGAAGAAGAGCGGCGAGCGCACGTACCTGCGAGTGGGCAAACTGGTATTGTAGATGGCGAGCAGACGAAAATGATGACGTCAAGGCGAACACTAAGGGGCTGAGCACTGCCGAAAGGCGCAAAGAGGAGATCATTTCTTGGAATTCGGGGTGCGACCGCGGCTCGTAGCGCCGCCGCGTTTGGCATTGTTGATCGAGACGGTATTTTGAACTCGATGCACGCATTTACTTGAGTTGTTCAACAAGTTATCGGAGGTGGTTTAGGGACCCGTTAGTCACTGTAACCAACCCACTTCCTGTGCTTTTTTTTTACCATATCACTGAATGCAGAAATAAAACACGCTATCTTCAGTTATGTTTTCTAAACATTATGAGTTGATTAGTATAAGAAATTCATTTAATATACATGCATATTTTTATGGTGTGGGGATTAACATTGCTATTGGAAGACGTATTTACGTTTATTTCTGGTGGGAATCTCCGCTTAAGTTCAATATTTCTTTAAAAATTTTGAACCCGCCTACATTGCTAACGCAACGACGCAAAATATCAGTCATAATCTCCGAACCCCTATGGCTTAGTGCACCAAATGCTTTAATGAGACTATAGCGGCGCAAGTCAATTTCAATTATTCTAAACGTTTTCATTGAAAATTTATCCTAAGAATTACACTAACGAATGCTGTGCATTTATTGTAGTATATTACCTCACACCTAAGTATTCGTCGCCATTCTTTTCCTCTTTATTTTCAATGTGTGCGTCTACTCAAAGAAATTTCGATGGTTTATTAACAGTGCTGAAGGCTTCAGTAAGAACACGATTATGATCCCTTAAGATTCGCACAATCCGATGTAATAATTACGAAATTGTTTATACCTGCTTTTTATCAATTTTTTCTTATTTGTGAAAGTGAGACAAGGTCAAAGTTTCTAACGCCTTTCTTTTAACACGAAACTGTTTTTATGCAGGGGTGCACCAAGACTTTAGTGACGTATTTCCGCCATGGAAATGACGTCTAAAATATGCGCACGATCAGATAGGACAGAAAAGCTAGAAGAAGAAATTTCTTCAACGGGAGTAGAACCCATGGCCTCTCAGTCCGTGAGAGCAGATGCCGGGCACCCTATCCACTGCACCACCGTCCCATGTTCAGGAGGTTTCACAAACGCGCTTTCTTTTATCTCACACGTTCCTCTAACAATGTTCTTGACTGGCGGGGTGTTGTCGCCGTCTGGGAGCGGTAAAGTGAAGTAATACATCATGACCATGGCCTCCGCGATTAGCTCCTGCAACGCGACGTTGCTACGCGTCCGTCCTATTCGGCGTGGTTCCAACAGGAGGAGTGAAATTTTGTCAACGCCTTAACACACCGCGAGGTGCTGACCTTAGCCCAAGCCTCCGCCTCGCTCATAGAATCCATCCATATTATAAAAAGCTCTGCGATGCTCGCCTGCTTCGCCTGGCTGTAACACCGCTTTCCCCGCTTACGCTCGTCACGAAAGAAATTGTGGCCGGGCTAAAGAGGCGACACGACGCGTGTTGCGTTTTCCTCTAGCCCGACCACGGTGTGATTTCTTGCGTTAACTCTCTAATATTCTGCGGGATGGCAACCTCAGCCCAAGCTCAGTAAAGAAACTCAGCGTCCAATAACCGCGGCTCATCTGGCTGTCAAACCACTTTCTCTGATTACCCTCTCATCATTAGCTAATACAACTCATTGATTATGGAGGTTATTGCTTGATTATGGAGGTTAGTCGTCGTGTGCCACCAAGCGTCTACATGGGTGCATCCACGTTAAACAGCTGCCAAACGCTAACAGACATTGTGCAAACTTTCATACATCTATGTGCAACAGTTAACTACTGCTGTGAAGCCAAGGTTCACTTTTGTGTTACACCGATTCCTATGACGGAGGAATCAACCATGTTTTTTCCTTCTACCTTCTGGTTGTAAAGATTAGAATATTCAATCCCATTAATGTGTAATAACAAGATTATTGTCGCTGTAACTTGTCTTACCCCGATGTAGTTAGCAGGAAGTGTTATATAAACAAATATAAGCCGAATTTTCGAACGTCCGTTGAATTAGTAGAAAAGTTGAAGGCTTCTTATACTTCGATTTTCAGCGGTCCACTAAAGGCGAGAGTAGGAGAGATGAACTTCACAAATACTTGCCGACAGCCAAACGCATCTGGATATCCGCCGTGTAAGGACCTTTACTGGTGGTACATCAACTGCAGCTTACTTACCCCTGTTAATCTCCCCATCAACCTGACGGTGCTCCTAAGGGGTAAAGAAAATCACACTTTAGAAGTGGACCTGAATAATGCAACATGGGTACAGTGGAATCCAGACAATCTCACAAACGATACTTACACTACGGAGCATTCAAAAAGCGAGGTACGACTATTCATGGTTTTTCTATCAATAAACCCTTCTTATGTTTTTGAGGGAATCGTAAAGGAACACAGATATATATATATATATATATGAAGGAAAGAAGTGTTAATTTCAAGGGCTCGTTTTCTTTGTTATACACAATATTAATGAGAACTAACAGACAATAATGCCAAGGAAAGTATAGGGGATGTTTTTAGTAATAAATGTAAGGTAATTGTGAAGAAAGAAAAGTAGACGAAAAGATAGCTTGCCGCGGGCAGGGACCGAACCTGCGACCTTCGAATAACGCGTCCGATGCTCTACCAACTGAGCTACCGCGGCGGCCATCCCCCCGTCCACTTTATAGGGTATATGTGTGCATTTAAACGTGTGAGCGTCAGTCAGCGCCGCCAGTAGCCATGACGGCGAGTGTGGAACACTCTTTTTCTGCCTTGTTGGCGTCACGTAGCACGTGAACTTATTACGAGCTGGCAGCTGACCAATAATCCCTCGCATACTACCTGAAAGCATCAAGTCTGCCAGAACGAGACCCTCGCTATGAATGAAGGAAAGAAGTGTTAATTTCAAGGGCTCGTTTTCTTTGTTATACACAATATTAATGAGAACTAACAGACAATAATGCCAAGGAAAGTATAGGGGATGTTTTTAGTAATAAATGTAAGGTAATTGTGAAGAAAGAAAAGTAGAAGAAAAGATAGCTTGCCGCGGGCAGGGACCGAACCTGCGACCTTCGAATAACGCGTCCGATGCTCTACCAACTGAGCTACCGCGGCGGCCATCCCCCCGTCCACTTTATAGGGTATATGTGTGCATTTAAACGTGGGAGCGTCAGTCAGCGCCGCCAGTAGCCATGACGGCGAGTGTGGAACACTCTTTTTCTGCCTTGTTGGCGTCACGTAGCACGTGAACTTATTACGAGCTGGCAGCTATATATAGGAAAAAGGTATACGCGTCTAAAAAACTGTTTGTCGACGTTTCGATCGGAGACCGATCTTCATCAGGATCGGTCTCCGATCCTGATGATCGGTCTCCGATCGAAACGTCGACAAATAAACAGTTTTTTAGAAGCGTATACCTTTTTCCTAATTATTTTACGGCAACCGAAGACAGACTCTTCATAATCTATATATATATATATATATATATATATATATATATATATATATATATATATGTGTGTGTGTGTGTGTGTGTGTTCTTTATTGTATTTCTATGTAACCGATCCTTTCGCAAACTGCGCATGCATGTCTGGAAGCTTCCAGGTTATTTTAGAATCTTCTGATAGGCATGAGCGGGCAAACGAGAACGGTTGAGTTTGTTCTGGAACTAGCGCAGCCACCAGCGATAACACTGGACTCCTCGATGCCACATGTATAAATGCGCCTAGCCGCAGATCAGTTTATCGACGGTCGACGCTCGGTGCGCCGCTATCAGTGTACAGCTCAAATTGCTTGTACGTTGCTCCTTTAATTTTCCGGGCACAGGTTCATATATATATATATATATATATATATATATATATATATATATATATATATATATATATATATATATATATATATATATATATATAATCTATTGGAGCACGGGCAAGGCGATGCGCGGTGGACATTTGTTCTTGCCCGCGTAATTGGCTGTTCCGTGATATCTCAAATATTGTCGCTGCCTGCAGACACGGCGGCACACTGAGAAAGAGGATTGTCTGTTAATTTACAGGAGCATTCAATCTCAGCAGTGCGCGAGAGGAAGAAATACAGGCATGTCGAATCGGCAAAGTTTTACTCTGTCAAGCCGGTGGGCTAATAATGCGGTTCGAGTCGGATACACATAAAGGTGTTAGAAACTACCAAATTTAGGCAAAAAGCGTTATTGTTCGCAAGGACTATAATGCTGGACAGAGCATACTTAAACAAAAAAGTTATTCGAATACGAGGTGCCTGAACTCCCCACCTTAGTTGAGCGAAGATATAACAAGAGACTGCTCTATGAAAAGACTCCGGCCAAAACTCCCACATATTCTCATAGAGCAGAAGGGCAGGTAACTGGCTTCTATGGTGCCATTCTGCTTAGTTTATAATTTCTGGGTGCGTTCTTTTGTCTGTACACCGACAGAAAAACGGGAGATCAGGAAAACATAACTACCGCTCTTGCGCACACCTTTTTAGTTAGTCCCCTAGGGAGCTTAAACTTGGAGGTTTAATTTACCGCTACGCTGGTACAATTACCTCGCAAAACACAATTTAACCTCAAAAGTACAAAGTTTCGACTGTGTTTTTGCAACAAAAGCTTCCCCAATTACAGGTATAATTGCATTAACGCAAAAAGCAGCTATTTATTACTTGCCCTTGCCGTTAACCAATGCGTTAGGCGCTTTTCTGCTGCTATGACCTCTTACACTATATCATTTTGGGATACCTTATTGCGCACTTTTGGATTATTGTTATGCGCGGATGTTTTCACCAGTTATCGAGTGTCTCATCAAACTCGTAGAACTTTCACGGCTTCGTAAATGAGGTGACCATTTCATAGTCTGACCGGCAGATTTTAATCACGGAGTTACTTAGTTGCGTCACTGTATCTTTGTCAGGAACGCATCTATTTTCTCTTTCTTTGCCCGGATTTCCCATTTAATTAAAATGCACATTCAATACGACTTGAAACTACTATGTCCGTGTTCGGCTGCTGACCCGAAAGTTTCAGGCTCGATGCCGGCCGCGGCGGTCGCATTTCGATGGAGGCGAAACGGTAGAGGCCCGTGCAATGTGCGATGTCAGTGTACGTTAAAAGGGCCCTGTTCTGTTTTGCCGCTCATAAGTCGATCATGCAGAAGGGACGGCGCGGCACTGTACGTTATACAAAGCTTCTTTCTCGGCTTTCTCTCTGCATGGTCTTTGACTGTGCAATTATCATTGGAAAGCAAACGGCTTCCTTTGAGCAGCTTGTCTCCTCCGCCGGCCCCCAGGGGCTGCGGTTACGCGACCGTGCTTTGTTTCCCAGAGGCTGGCTCGGGGTCAAGGTCGAAGTGTGGTGAAATGCCGCCCGAACGCGTGGGAAGCGAGGGGGGCAAACATCTCCTGCTCCCCGCCGCCGTTTGAGGGGATGGTGGCGCTTTTATTCACCATTACTTTAACGACCGGCACTGTGCTTTCGGCTCGCTGACTGTAGTGCAGAGTCGAGTCGCAGCAATGCACGGTCCGAATGCGAGAGAGGCGAGGACACGCAAACGCCTTTTGTTTCCCGGAACCGTTTTTACGACCAGCACCGTGGGCTCGACTCGATGAGCGTGGGAGATGGCACGAATGCCTCAGGGCTACGATACCGATATATTTCGACCGTGAGAATCCCTGAAAGCGTGGGATAAGGAGAGGGAGAGCCATGATAAGAAAGAGTGCCAAAACGCCTGTCTAAACTGTAAAGACACTGCTGTCGAGATTAGGGACAGCCCAGTAGGGAGTGGCTTAATCTGAGGGTAAACAGATTGGATAAGAGAATGTTGGGGCGGACCACCAGTGGCCACCTCCCCTATAGTCTTTGTTTATCGCAGGGTACTTAAAGGGACACTAAAGAGAAACAATGAATTGGTTTAGATTGATAAAGTGTGCTCGGAGAACTCTTGTGTAGTTTATTTCACCACCATAGGTTTATTATTAGAGGAGAAAACCAAGTTCAAAGTTTCATTTTTAAATTTCGTGCCGAACTTTGTAATTCGTGACGTAAAAGGTTTCAAAGAGCATTTAACGTATGCTGGAGCCACTGGCTCGACGAAATTTCCACAAACTCGTTATGTTAAGTCTCTGGCCACCTCAGAGGACAATGTACTTCGATTTAACCGATTAGGAACTACGTAGGCCCAAGTAGGCGCCGTCAGAAATATGTGACGTCACGGCAAATGGTGCGGGAATTCCAAGGTGGCGTCGCCACCTGTATTTTCTTTTTGCGCGTCTTCTCGCTTATTAAGCGTCTTCTCGCAGCAAGCGTGGTGTTTTTGGTATCGTGGAATACTACTTTACTAATGCGAGAAAAATCGTTTTCCTCTTTAGTGTCCCTTTAAGACTGGACGGAATTCGTTTCCCTTCAGTCTAGGCTGCAATCACTTAACTGATCGGTCAGTAAGACTCCGTACGATGCAACTTTTGTCTGGGCCGTAACCACTTGGTAGTCGAACAGTGAGACTCTGTTGGTCGTATGTTGTAACAGTGTTCTAGGCTCTAACTTAAGAAATGTTAAGTAGAAGAGTAAGACGCTGTTGATGTCTATGTTATCATCAACGTGCTTCGGCAAGCTGTACATATTACTGTAAAAATTTCGCTCCAATATACCTACAAGTTTTTATTACCTCCAGCCTGCCTCTTGCTTCATCGACATCGATCATCTCCTTGACGGGGCTTCAATCCACATCAAGGAGAAAACGAACAAGAAAAACATAACTGACCCTGCAACGCTCGTGCAAGTAGCCATTAAATGGTTGCACTAATGCAGCTTATGGCCTCTCGCATCGACCGCCGCAAAAATATTTAGGATCCGTAAAGTACGGCCGGATTTACAGACGTTTGTCGCAACCTGCGATTTCTTTCTCTGTTGTCTCGTCCCGACGAACGCGCTGAAAGCTAAGCAGGGGGGGATAGCACGGGGGAAAGAAGTCACGTCCCGCGCGCGTCATGATCTTAAGCACATTTTCCTTTTTAACACGAAAGTGTTAAAAGCCGAGGTCCACCACAATGCCGAGGTCCACCACAGCTATAACATCTGGCTATAACATGTGGCTATAACATCACAAAAAATTTTCCATTATTCCGGCAGTAAAGAGTACTATATAAATAAAATAACACACCAAAACTTACAAGATATAGTAACCACGTGGCAGCGTAACGTTCAGACTTCTAGATTTTTGGTTTATAGCATGAATAGTAAATTCTATTCTCAGTTTTGGTCTCACTGTAGCTTTTTTCTGTCGATTCAGTCTAATTCTTTTTTATTCCAGAGTTGTGACTTCACAGTTCAAGTCACCTTAGAAGGGCAGTTCTCTTACGAAGTTCAGAAAGCAAGAGGGGACTTTCCGAAGAAAGATACTGTATCTGTTTCATACCTCGCAAGCCGTGCATCAAGGTTATCTCGCCTAGGTTCTACAGGCTTAATGTACAATATTGAAGGACGCCATAAGCACGAAGTATTTTGCCCAGACGGAAAAACACGAACGAATAAATCCATAAAGAGCACACCTAATAAAGGTAATAAAGGTAAAAGGAAACACAAAAGAAAAGTTACGTGAAGCTTAGTTACAATATTTAATATATCTTTTCGCCCATTCAACATGAACATTAAAAGACTAAAAAGTTCAAAATTTGCGTGATCTTTTTTTCGTTCGTTCATAGGCTTTACCACGGTCACATTTATTTATTTATTTATTTATTTATTTATTTATTTATTTATTTATTTATTTATTTATTTATTTTTATTTATTTACTTGTTTGTTTATTCATTCATTTATTTATTATTTATCATTGCTTTTGAATAAGCCAGTCTATATGTGCGGCAGGTACCTGATTATGTTTCTACCATACAGTGTGCATGAAAACTTGTGTCTGAAAATGCTCAAAAATAAGTGGAATATGATATTAGCTTTCGGCCTTCATAATTACTTTTTTTATGCAGGCAGGCATCTTAACACGGCTATAGACATCAATTAAGGCGCTATCTATAGAGAGTAAATGATCTAGCTTTTAAATTAGATGAGACGGGCGGTCAGGTTAAATGGGATAATTGCAGTTTTAAATGCCAAGCATTTCTTAGCGAACGTCTGCGACTTTGAGCGTATCTATCTATCTATCTATCTATCTATCTATCTATCTATCTATCTATCTATCTATCTATCTATCTATCTATCCGCCTACGACTTTGTGCTCTCCTGGCCGTTTCGTTAATCGGATGTATACCAAAATTGGTGTGTCATAACATGGCCTTGTTACGAACATAAACGACAGGTCATATCATGAAAATCATGACACGCATGTCATGGACAGCATGATTTACATTCCACGGCCTTTGGGCTCCCTGGCCGTTCCGTTAATCGGATGTATACCAAAATTGGCGTGTCATAACATGGCCTTATTACGAACATAAACGACAGGTCATATCATGAAAATCATGACACGCATGTCATGGACAGCATGATTTACATTCCACGGCCTTTGGGCTCCCTGGCCGTTCCGTTAATCGGATGTATACCAAAATTGGTGTGTCATAACATGGCCTTGTTACGAACACAAACGACAGGTCATATCATGAAAATCATGACACGCATGTCATGGACAGCATGATTTACATTCCACGGCCTTTGGGCTCCCTGGCCGTTCCGTTAATCGGATGTATACCAAAATTGGTGTGTCATAACATGGCCTTGTTACGAACATAAACGACAGGTCATATCATGAAAATCATGACACGCATGTCATGGACAGCATGATTTACATTCCACGGCCTTTGGGCTCCCTGGCCGTTCCGTTAATCGGATGTATACCAAAATTGGTGTGTCATAACATGGCCTTATTACGAACATAAACGACAGGTCATATCATGAAAATCATGACACGCATGTCATGGACAGCATGATTTACATTCCACGGCCTTTGGGCTCCCTGGCCGTTTCGTTAATCGGATGTATACCAAAATTGGTGTGTCATAACATGGCCTTGTTACGAACATAAACGACAGCAGGTCATATCATGAAAATCATGACACGCATGTCATGGACAGCATGATTTACATTCCACGGCCTTTGGGCTCCCTGGCCGTTCCGTTAATCGGATGTATACCAAAATTGGTGTGTCATAACATGGCCTTGTTACGAACATAAACGACAGGTCATATCATGAAAATCATGACACGCATGTCATGGACAGCATGATTTACATTCCACGGCCTTTGGGCTCCCTGGCCGTTCCGTTAATCGGATGTATACCAAAATTGGTGTGTCATAACATGGCCTTATTACGAACATAAATGACAGGTCATATCATGAAAATCATGACACGCATGTCATGAACAGCATGATTTACATTCCACGGCCTTTGGGCTCCTGCGGCCGTTCCGTTAATTTTATATATACCAAAATTGGTACGGCGTGACAAGAGTTCATGACGAACATAATGACAGGTCCTAACATGCAAATCATGACGCGCATGTCATGTGCAGCATGATTTACATGACATGGTCTCGGGGCGCTCGCGGCCGTTTAAATGAAGGGATACATACGAAAACTGGTATGACAAGACATTTCTGTATTGCGAACATAACTGACACGTGGTAACATGAAAATCATGATATGCATGTCATGTACGACATGATTTACATGCCACGCTCATGGCGCACTCGCGGCCGTTTCGCTAGATTGATATACACCAAAATTGGTATTGCGCGATGTGACTTTATGAAGAAGATGAATAACAGGTGGTAGCATGAAAATCATGACATCCATGACATGTATGTCATGATTTACATGCCACGCTCGTGGTGCATTCGCGTCCGTTTCACTTGCGTGATGTAACCAAAATTGGTATTGCGCGAAGCGACTGTATGACGAAGGTAAATGAGACGTGGTAACATGAAAATCATGACATGCATCACATGCACGACATGATTTACATGTCATACTCATGACGCACTCGTGCCGTTTCGCTTGCTTGACATACACCAAAATTGGTATTGCGCGACGCGACTGCATGACGAACGTAAATGAGAGGTGGCAACATGGAAATCATGACATGCAGGTTATGTATGTCATGCTTTACATGCCGCGCTCATGGTGCATTCCCGGCCGTTTCGCTATCTTGGTATACATCAAAATTGGTATTGCGCGACGCGACTGCATGACGAACGTAAATGGCAGGTGGTAACATGAAAACTATGACATGCATGCCATGTATGTCATGACTTACATGCCACGCTCATGGTGCATTCGCAGCCGTTTCGATAGCTCGATATACACCAAAACTGGTATTGCGCGATGTGACTGTATGATGAACATTAGTGACAGGTGGTAACATGAAAAACCATAATATGCATGTCATGTATGTCATGATTTACATGCTCTACTCATGGTGCACTCGCGGCCATATCGCTTCTTTGATATACACCAAAATTGGTATAGCGCGATGTGACTGTATGACGAACATAAATGAGAGGTCTTAATATGCGAATCATGTTATGCATGTCATGTACGGTATGATTTACATGCCACTATCATGGTGCGCTTCCGGCCGTTTTGTTAACGTGATATATACCAAAATTGGTATGGCATGACACGAGTGCGTGATGAACATAAGCGACAAGTCATGCATTTATATACCAGAGTATGCGTTTCATTGGCATGGTGTACGCTAGATTGTGCATGCATGCGTGCATGGCAAACATGCGATATGTGGTGGACTAGATGCCATGGCATGAATGATTTCATTTGGCTCAAAGACAAATAAGGCGATGTATGCAGCTCTTTGCTGGCTGCTTCGCATTACATCGATTCCCACAATGCGTGGGGTCTGCCGAATTTTTTTTTTAAGTAAACCTCATTGAAGTTTTGAGATTTGCGAAAAGTGGTCACAGCTCATTTTTTCGGGTGATCCAATCCGACCATGGTTTCAGAACGGCGCAACAAGGAAGACGAAAAGATGAAAGATCAGACGAACACGATCAGATGATGAGACGAAGGCGATCAAATGATCTTTCGTCTTTTCGTCTTCCTTCCCTAGTGAAAAATTTCGTATGTACGAAAGATACGGATCCGTACATACAGAATTATGGTATTACGGATCCGCATGATACGTATCCGCACGATCCATATATATGGTTTCCGCATCAAAAGCTCCGTATATACGGCATCCATATATATGGAAATATGGTATTACGGATGCCGTATGATATGGATGCCATGCGGAATTGTGGTCATGCGGAAACTGCAGGACGCAGTTTTAATATATTCGGTTTCCGCATCGGATCCCATTAGGATTTCGTACCGTCCATTTGGGGATACTAAAATCTATCTTCTGTAAGGTGAAAACTGACTTGTACAGTAGTTTCTGATATCTCAAATCGAGCAAACAATATTTATTTTACATGTGTACAAGTAAAAACAGTGTATTCTGAGAAAAGACGCAATCAAGTCCCGGCACGCACAACCACGCAAGCATCTTGACGTCTTCTCCTTACGCCACCAGTTGCAATGACATCCAGCTTGTCTGCCAGGTATCAGCTCACGCTCCGGTCACCGCTCTCCCATGGAGGAACGCCTTCCACACTTCTCCACGTGACACTCAAAAACATCTGAAATAGGCCAGAAGTCAATGCTACGTGAGCAGAAAGACAAAGTATTTTCCAACGGGAGAGTTAGGTAGATGTGCTATTTGCAATAGTGCTAAAGCCATGACGCATACAATAGGCTCATCGCGTTTTAAACACTGATATCTAAAATAACTGCCCTACTAAGAATGTAAATGGTGCAGTACAATTAAGCAACTGTTTATTAAGTGCCACATAATGATCTCACTTTTTGTTTGGGAGAAAAGTTAAATCAGACTTCAGCGCATCATCATGCAAGATTAAAGCTTCAAGAGAACAAACATATTAAGGAACAATAAAGTTGCAAAGCGCAACTTTAACAATCGCTGCCATGATTATAACCAAAGAATCAGGCTTAGCACAGGCAACGTTTGTTTTTAAGGCCTATGTTCACTCAGCTTTGCATGAACTGCACCGCAAAATGCACAGCACATAACACAAAAATGAAAAGCACAAAAAGGAAACACCCCTTTTAGTCATCTTTAATGCCTTTGCATTTGCCTCTATATACACTGCATTTTATCCAGGTCAGTGGTTCCCAAATGTGAGTCCACAAAGCCATTTCGGGGGCCCGCGAAACTTTTTCTAGCAAAAAGGGAACTTTCTTTTTAGATGCACACTACGTCCCGTCAGAGCGGCCCCTTCTGAATTTTAGTATGCTTCACCGCATAACGCGCTTGTATTGCGGCCGAGCTGACTTATGTTTACACTTCTCCATGAGATGGCTGTGAAGCTTTCCTTGTAGTTTTCTACGACATATGCACGCGAGGATACCTTTTCTACCCTTGCGCACTTGAAAAGAAAACACAGCTAGAAACACGTTGAATGTGGCTGCAGACGGCAGAACTTATTGACAAGGTGTTGAGATCGAATTGACATTACACTTTAGTTTGAGCGTTGTTTGCCAGGGGGAAATAAAAGGCATCCATTTCTTGTTGCATATTGTGCTAACTCATACCCCCTCCCCATTTCTATCACTGCAAGGTGTCCCTCACCACTTCACCGGCCCGCAAGGGGTCCCGAAATATATCTTGCTTAGAACCACTGATCTAGGTAGTTTGTGTCAAACAATTCAGCTGAATACGCACTGTCCCTGAAAAAGCAATTCAGTCGCTGCGAACAATTAAAGGAGTTAAAAAAAAACCAAAGTGCATGGAGGCATCTGTCATTTTTCCCACTGCCATTTTTTTATTGTTCCAAAGCTCAAACTGTCACCTTTCTGTTATTGCCATCCTCACATACAATGGCTGCATAGGAAAGCAAGAAAAAAAAGACAGGTCTGATAAAATTCACAATGTACGCAGACATTTGATTGGCTCTTACTATGGCAATTTGTGCACCGACACTCTGGTGGCAACCGATGCAATCAATAAAGTGCTCGCCTGCTTCAAAAGCTTTGCTGATCCGCAGTTTCCATAATGGATAAATTCGTGACTGTAAATAGCAACGAACCGACTTTCGTTTTGAGAAGTTCAAAGCCAGAGCCGTGTAGCAGTACACTAAACGAAACCTTTATTTGATCATGTGCAGCAATAGAGAAAAAAACTTATCTCGAGACTGATGAGCCCGTGCTCCCACTGAACTGAAAAAAGTTCAAGGCGTTGTGCAATCCCCACATAGGCACCTTAGTGATAGCAAATCCATGTGTCCACAATTCATGCACTGAATGAGGCAACACAAAGGTTGAGTAGGTGAGAGCACTGTCGATGTATCTGTGCTCATTTGTACACCTCTCCACGCAGCCACAGTGTCTTTCTGTTGCGAGGTACAGTAGAAACACACCGTTACGCTTCTCACTGCTGTGTATACCCGGCTAGTATGCCATTTTCGACCGGCCCCGGCATAGCTGCCACAAGATCCAATGTATTGCGGAACCGTTCCTGTATGATACGTCGCGAAGTGCGTCCGAGCCGGCCGAGCGACCACTGAAGAGAGCGACCATATTGACTTTTCACGCTGCTTGGTCTGGCATGACTGTTAAGCCGCATGAGTGTCGCAAGCGATATGCATAACGTACTTTCGGTTTCCGCACAAAAAAGCATAGCATTCAAGATTCATAATGCAATGATAGCATCTATATATGACGTAATTATTTTTATACTTGTTTCGTGCTCGCGAAAGAAAGGCCTTCAAGACTGACGTTTGTTCCCGATGTCGCATTGACGTGGACTCATCATCATTGTTATTCTTGAAGGACATTGCGCAGTTCGTGGTCGGATTCCTCATGCTGATTGTGTTGTGTGTGCTTAGTTATTTGATGCTTACAACTGTTGGTGCCAAAAGAATCCCATATGTTGATTACATATCTGTGGATGATGCCGCTTTCAGCTCTGTGGTTCTATCCATCAACGAGATCATGGCTGAGTGTGCGCCAATGGGTACACCAGTGACAAAGCTTAGCAATTGATGAAGCAAGGATTATTTTCTTCAACGCTTGCTTTTGGGTGTACTCTCACGAGGCATTTGAACATCTATTACAAGCCATGGTGGTCTGACACTATGCCAACAGTGTTAAATTATTGCTTGGAGACGGTGACGCATCTGGTGAGAACCTCGCAAAAGTGTCGCCAAAAGTGATCACTTGCAAGGTGTCGGCCGTGGTCGCACTAGATTTATTAAAAGGAGATGACACTGCAGGTGCTCGAAGAACTTTTAGCTCTGCTCAGGCATGAGTAAACGCACCAGGCAACGTCGCATGGTTTTTTCAAGCGTGTAAACATTAAAATAAAATTCTGTACCACTATAACTTTTTCGTTTTTCCTGTTTTTACGCTCTTGCATTCTCTGGCTTTTACGTTTACTTCTTGCGGTCCCTTCAAAAACATAATAGCGGGGTTCTACTGCAAGGTGCATCTAATGTCATTGTTAGAGAAACGACATAGAATAGCACCCCGTTCGAGCACAATGAGAGACTAATTTTCAAACTCAATTACGCAGAAAAAAAACAAAGCACAAAGCAAAGCAATAGACATCTGGCAACCTAACTGCCATCGCAGGATGGGAAGTTCAGAGTGCGCATTACAAGGGAAGAACGATAATAAAATTTGGTTGACAGAATTAGTGCTGCAATCGTAAGGCAAGTAAGTGCAACATCTGGTTAACTCTAACCAGCATAGGAAGACAAATTTTATAACACTGAATCCCGAGATCCAATACCACGAAATGCAGTAAGGACTGTCTGTGGAATGAGAAGAAACATTTCAAATGGCTACGATAAAAAAGTATGCTTATTTAAATTTCCTTTTCGCCAGTATCTTCAACTTTTCAATGTAAACATGTGCCCCAGTCTAAGGTGTATAAAATATTTATGTACAGCTCACACCATTTATAATGCAATCGTTTACAGTGCAGGACCGGTTATAATGCAGTTTGTTCTGACTTCAGCATACCCTCCCATAAAGCACCATGTATACACGCATACCGCTTACTGTGCAGTCCCCCCACGTGAAACACCGGCTATAAGGCGTCTGCCGCAAAATTCTCAGAGACACGAAGCAAGTGCGCTTCGGATCAGCCTGGGAGAGAAGAACCACAGCGTTATGGAGGATGAGACAAAGAGTGAATGAACGGGAAACAGTGGAAGAAAAAAAAAGAAAAACAAGGGGGGCATCATGGTGTGAGGAGGGGGAGTGATTGCCTAGGCAACAGAAAAGCCTTTGCTCCCTTTGCTCTGGCTGCTTGTGTGTGCGCTGCGCTCTGACCCAAGCAACGCAGGATGTTGAGTCAACGTTGTTTGAATGCAACGAATGTCAGCAACGTTAAACAGTGAAACATCACATTGCATTAACGTTGCTGGCGCTACGTTGCCTTAACATTGTATTTTTAATGTTGCAACAACAATAAAATGATCACGTTGTCTTAACGTAGTGTTTTTAATGTTGCAACAACAACCAAACAATCACGTCGCCCTAACGTGGTGTTTTTAATGTTGCAACAACAATCAAATAATCACGTGACATCAACGTTATATATAGACATCATGCCAATGTTTAAAAGTTAACGTAGAGGCCACATAGAGAAAATAATCTCTGAAACATCCAATAACACAAATGGGAACCTTTTAGACTTTTGTGCATGCTCATATTTGAATAAAGGTTGACAATGGCTAGTTGGTGCAGTTTAATAAACGATTGATGAAGCACGAACAACTCAGACAAGAGTTAGAGCTTAGCATTTCTGTCTGTGTTTTTCACACTCTTAATCTTTCTATGGATCACATACAGCTGGAGCCTATGCTGCCCTTTTATATTTGTAACTAAATGCAAAAACACAGTAAATTCACATGTGTAAAAGAGTTGTGCAAGAGCATTCAGCCTTTTATGACCTTGTTAAAGGGGTTGAGACCAAATTTTCAGGCAATAAACGACCTGCTGTAGGCTTCCTCTCAACATGTATGCATACAAACTTGTAGAATACCGTAAAATGCCGAGCAAGTGCCCTCCGCCCTTTTTCGGGAGATCTGAAATAAGCGCAAGTGACCGAGCAAGCGCCCCCCCCCCCCACCACGGCCACTTTTTTTTAAGACGAGCATCGCTTGTGTAAAAAGAACCACAAAATTGAGTAGACTGAATGCGTATATAATGCTGTTTATAAAATTCTGTTGTCATGTAGCCAGTCGTATATTGGTTAAACCAATCGCTTCTTCAATGGTTTGACAGTGACGAGGGAGAATAAAAACAGTAAATCAATAAAGCATTCCATTAGAAACATGGATGTGCATTTATTTTTAGCGGCTCTCCCGCCGCCATCTTGAATTTCGGTCCGGGACCGAGCAAGCGCTCCCCCCTCCAAATCTGGTCGGATTATCCTTCACCGTAGGGGGGTGCTTGCTCGGCATTTTAAGGCACAGATGCCTGTCCATGTTAATAACTATACTGTGCAGTCGTAAAAATAACATTCGTATGTTGCAATATATGTTTTCACTTTTGCTTTAACATTCAGCATGTTTGGGACGTTAAACTCCAGATATTATTATTAACATTCAGCATCATCATCAGGGCAGGCCGTCACCCTGGCGTCGTGTTGCAACTAGTTTTGCCGCCCAACCCATTCTGGGTCTTTTTTAGTAATAAAACGCAACTAAAGGTGTCAGATAGTGTGAAACGGCTCACAAAGAAGTAAGAAGAGCCGCCCAGTAGCAATCAAGACCAGGGCGCATTTGGAATGAGCAAACTCCATGACTATGCAGCAAGAGAACTGTTGTGACAACGTTGCCCGAGTGAAATAATGGTGAGCAACATAGCGACTGAGCCATCGCAGAGATGTGTCTCACAGGACACCTTCAAGGCAACTGGAAGTCCTTAAAACAGGACTTCAAATGTACGACAGCAAATGGTCAAAAGGACAAGTCAGATTAACGAAAGGTTGCACTGCTGTGACTATTGCAGGATCAGGTGTCATCGATGTGTACAACACGGACTTGGGTGTGCCAACACTGACAGAAACTGAAAAGGTAGTCGCCACAGTGGTAGAGGAATTTAATGGCTACTTGGCGCCCAGAAAAAATTAAGTCTACACATAATACGTATTACCATGCAGGAAGCAAAGCTGGGGGAACCCTTCAGCACATTTCTCACGGACCTCAAGGCAAAGACGAGACTAATTACAAAGGTCAGCGATACAAGATGATCCACAACCAAGTCATTCTCGGGATCAGCAATGAAGAGGTACACATAAAATTGCTGAAACTGGAGGACCCAAGCTTGGAAACATCTGCAAAAGTACCTCAAGCATGAAACGTTCGCGAGTCAACTAGAAGCATTCAGGCAGAATGCCAGCGGGTCCAAGGAAGAGACAGACTCTTTGCACGTCGTCAAGACAACCAAGCACAAGCAACACGCAGCGACGCCATCCTCTGAATGTGGAGGTACTGTGAAATGTGCATGTTTTTGTACAAAATAAAGTTTCAACAAAATAAAACAAAACTTTTTTTAACAAAACCACTTTGCTAGGCAATACAAGTCCTGAGCAAGCACCTGAGCAGTACACAAGAGTGGATCGAGCCAGGAGCAAGTACTGTACTAAGAAAAGAAAAAGGATCGCATCTTTGTTGCGCTTCACATTACAGAGAACAATGAAAAGATGAGATTCCAAGTTGACAGCAGCGCATCAGTGAATGCAATTCCTAAAAGCTATGTGTGAAACAAGCTTGAGGAAGTGCCTTCACACTTGATAATGTACAACGGAACAATCATTGTTCCAAAAGGGAAGTGTTGACTTCATCTCAGAAATGTAACAGAAAATATGCTCAGTCAAAATTGTCAAACTGGACAAGCACTTTGCACCTTTACCTGGAAGAGAAACATCAAAGATGGGACTCAATGGTGAACTACATGTTGATGTCTGCACTTGGACAGAGCTCAGCATCATAGAAGAGCACTATTGCATGCAGATTCCCAGAAGTCTTTAAAGAAAATCAAGGAAACTTTCCAAGAATGATACATTTCAGCACGTACGCATGTGACACCTGATGGTACATAGAAGCGAAAAAGCACTGTTACTTGGCTTGCAGTTACACCTGAGGTGTCAACTACTAGCCAAGTACCACTCGGCATAAAGCCACAGCTACCGTACGTCCTACAAGAACTCGAAAAGAAACAAACAATTGCCAAGGTGTATCAGCTAACACCATGGGTGAGCTGCGCGGTAATTGACAAAAAGAACTGTGAAGTGCGAATCTGCATCAATCTGAAAACGTTCAACGAAGGAGAGAACACCCCCTGCCAGTGCTAGAGGATATCTTACAAGAACTCTCAGAAGCAAAGGTGTTCTCCAAGCTGGATCTAAAGAATGGATGCTGGCTTTGCATTCTGGATGAAAGTCGAGTCAGCTGACAACGTTCCGGAACCCATTTGGATGGTACACATGGCCTTGGTTACCATTTGGTTTGGCTGTGAGCAGATTTTTCAGAAGCGATTCCAAACAGTACTTGATGGCCCAGAAGGCGTCACCTGCCGCAAACGACATACTTGTGTATGGTACTGGAAATAACATGACCCAGGAAGACCATTACAGGAGGTGGAGGCTGAAGAGGCTGCTCAAGAGATGCACAAAGGCATCTGCATCGACAAGCAGATGCTAGAATCAAGCACAGGACAAGTGATCTTAGGTCACAAGCTCACCATCAAAGGACTCATTCACCCTGATAAGGCCAGAGCCACCGCTGAAATGTTACCTCCCATGGATGCAAGTGGTGGACTTTGTGGTATAGTGAACTACATTGCTAGATTTTCCCCGGGCATATTGGGAATTTGATGGAACCAACCAGAAGCCCAATGGCAAAGTATGCTGAGTGGACACGAAAGGTCTCTTCGATTTGGCTTGCACTGCCTGCACTAGTTCTGGAAAGTGCCGTGGCGGTGTGAAGCGGTGCTGTAGCGCGCAGCGCCGGTTCAGCAAGTGCAGGTGCAGCCGCGACACTGGCGACACTACCACGCGGCGGCTACCACCAAAACGAAGATGCAAGAGCAGGCCGTGTTGGTCGAACAGCCGACGCCAAAACACTGCCGCGGCGGCACTCTTCGTAGCTGCCGTATGGAACTGCTCGACTCTGCAGCGAGGACGATTCGGACAATGGCGACCCTCACAGCGACTCCGAGGAGGAGTTTGACTAGGGACCGTAGTTTGACGGTGTATGTGTTTTGTCGCCTGCATGTTGGTACGTGAAGATGTAACTCCTGTTCCCGGGTACGAGAACGTCGTCGGCAGGTTCCATGAGTGTAATTTCAAGAGACTGTTCAGACTATATAGAGGCGTTTTTACTGGTTCAGCGGAAAATTGCGCTGGTTTCGGCCTTCTATGAAAGTGCGTGCGAGGCCATACAACAATAAAAAACGAAAGTATCTGAGGTCCTTTGACCGACGCTAAGACGACTTGACGCGAATGTTCAGTTATCTTGGAAAGTGTATGTTTGCAAATTTGTGTTCAAAGGGTTTTACTGGCGTCGCCACTTCACGCTAGACTGAACCAATGTGGCAATTCTTGTAAACCATTAAGACAGACGTATGCGCACGCTCACCTGATGAATACATTTTTAAACTCAAAAGTATTTCTAGAAGGCTTCATATCGCCTCAGGTTCACGATTTCGCAAAGCCGAACTGAGAGAACAGCATCGCGAATCGCGCCACATCTTTATTACTTTTTTTTCACCGTGATGTACGGTGAATTTTTCTGCTCACGAGACATGTAAAAGGTCCGCCTTAATAGCTGCCGAAAAGACATGGCTAAAATTACCCGTCAGAGTCAGCAGTTTAACTTGCATTTGCACGCCCTGAACAACACGCAGCGTCGTCTGCTCTAAGCTTGGGAGGAGGAAGGGGCACACGCCATGCTGCACTTCTTTGCACCTCTTCTTCAGCGAGTGCAGGCCGGCAGAGAACTCGTGCAGCACTACGCTTGCACCTTGACAAAACGAGGGAACCGGTGCAGAGGGCGTGCGCGGCACCAGCAAAACGAGGACGGTGCTGCACCCGTTGAACTGGTGCCGCCGGTGCAGCCAAATCGAAGAGACCTGATCAAACCTGTGAAGAAGAATCTGCACTAAACATTACCCCCATCAGTTGTCATTGTGTCTTTGCGAAAAGGAGAGAGGACGTCTTTCGCATGTGTCTACCCGGAAGCTTGCATTCTCCCACACATTCCTTCGACCCTCCCTAAACAAGGTAGCCCTTGCATGGCTTTCCCTTCCTTTACCTTTATGGAATTTCATAAAACAAAATGGGAGCAAAGCCAGTGAGGCCAGCGCCAACTGAGTGGGACGCAAAACGGGCTGCCCCAGCGCCGAGCGGGCCACGACATCCTTGACCTCTTTCATTCAGCCACCACTAATGGAGGAGGAGGTCCAGGGTTTTCGAGAGCACACACCGAACAGAGTGACGAGAGTTGAAGACGACTTTGTAAACTTCATACTCACTGTACATATTGTAAATATAGTTGTTCGAAAGAAAAAGAATCCCAAATGTTGGGCCCTAAGCTCTAAGGTAGCTGTATCTGTCGTGGTGGTTTTGACATCTACGTAACGAGGACCCCAAGTCACAACAATGCTTAGAGGAACTATGGTGACAAACCAAAAGACAATCGCACTAGTACCTCTACTGAACGCGTTTTCTATGTTTGGAGCAAGTATGACATGCACAACGGTGTCACTGCTTCTCTAACATACCGACCAGCTTTTCTTCCTTCATGAAAGTCTTAAATAGCAGCAGATGTGGTACTGTCAAGCAGTAGTGTGTCATGATGCACAATTTTTCAGTGGCATATTTGCTACTCAGCAAAGCTGCTTTTTCATCTTTTTGCAAAAGTGAACAGTGGTACATTTCATATTCTAAAGATCTTCGATTCCCACTTAGATTTCAATGACCAAATTCAATTGAAAAATTTGATATTCGCACACCCTTAATATTACAGAGATATTAAAATTAGTTAATGTGCTACAGTCACATGAATAACCCGAAACACAAATTTTCAACATTGCATAAACTGTGTATGAAACACCAATTAAAACGAAGTATGTGAGCTAGTAAGTGAGTTTGTGCTACTGAGCACAAATTGAGACAGAACTAGTGATGCAGAACTATGGTACTATCTATACTATCGATAGGTAAGTCACTATCGAACTATCGATGGTAAAAAGTACCATCAATAGCGCTATCGATAGTAAACTTGATGGTACTATCGATAGCATAAAATCATCAGCGCGAACTCATCGCAGAATAAACTTGCTTTCCCGCACACGATACATAGTGGAGCCGGAGGAACAGGCTGAAGGGCAAGAAAGTTGACATGCTTGTGTTCTTCACCAGAGTGCTTTGCTGACACACTATCATAAAGTCAAACTGTTCAGCTGTTGCAAAAAGGAAGCCATTTACATATGTGGTGGACTGCGCGGCTTCAAATGTATACTGCATTTTATGATTTCAAAATAAAAAAAATATCAAGAACTAAGTTTGTTAATTGCAAGGTGTAACTGGTCACTTTTGGATATCAATTTATTGATGGACATTTTCTGCCATTTTCACTGCAGATACCATTTATTTCTGTCGCAAAAATTACTCATAAATTAAGCGAAGCTGATACTAGGCTACTGCGAATATTTTGGCAATATGGCCGGCCAGCAACAGCATCATTATTCGCACCACTATTGATAGTATTGTCTCGTGATTGTGACGGTGAAGAATGCTGCAGCAAGACTGGGAAATACGCAGCTCTTAATTTGGACGAACTTGTGCCCACAAAATCAAAACTCAAAATACAAGCGATACCATGCTGTGCACTGATAGCGGCGAGAACAGTCGTCGGCTGTCAAGTAATCTGTTCATCAGTGCACCATCAGTCATCGTGCCTTCTATACATCAGTCATCGAACCTTCCAGCGTTATCGTTGCAGTGCTCACGTAAGCTCTCGAATAAACTTGACTATTTACGTCCGACGCGTAATCTTAACAGAAAGATCTCAAGCAATCATGAAGCTTCTCAAATATTATGGCGCTGTCTGCGTCAAATATTGCTAACACTCTTTGTAGGTGAAACCCGAATACATCAAAACAAAGCAATAAAGACATGTGGCAGTAATATTAACGATATTAACGGCTAGTAATATTAACGATGGCACTACCGATTGCACTATCTAGAGTTTGTCGATGGTAATATTAACGATAGTTGGTTTACATTATCGACAGTTTCAAAAATACTATCGCTAGTCAATTTACCGATACTTCTGCATCTCTAGACAGAACACAAA
>NC_051184.2:52509524-52532024 GCF_013339695.2 Rhipicephalus sanguineus
AAGGAAAGAAGTGTTAATTGAAAAGGCTCGTTTTCTTGTTATACACAATATTAATGAGAACTAAAGACAATAATGCCAAGGAAAGTATAGGGGATGTTTTTAGTAATAAATGTAAGTAATTGTGAAGAAAGAAAAGTAGACGAAAAGATAGCTTGCCGCGGGCAGGGACGAACCTGCGACCTTCGAATAACGGTCCGATGCTCTACCAACTGAGCTACCGCGGCGGCCATCCCCCGTCCACTTTATAGGGTATATGTGTGCATTTAAACGTGGGAGCGTCAGCGCGGCGCAGTAGCCATGACGGCGAGTGTGGAAAACTCTTTTTCTGCTAGAATAAAAGAGAGCTGAGTAGTTGGTAAAGTATCTTCTACAAAGGACAGGGCGTGCAACAGGACACCAAGAAAGAAGTCAGGACACCACAAACGCGTGGTGTTTTGGGGTGTCTGAATCTTTCTTGTGTCCTGTTTGCACGCCCTGTCTTTTAGAAGAATACTCTTTTTCTGCCTTGTGGCGTCACGTAGCACGTGAACTTATTACGAGCTGGCAGCTATATATAGGAAAAAGGTATACGCGTCTAAAAAACTGTTTGTCGACGTTTCGATCGGAGACCGATCTTCATCAGGATCGGTCTCCGATCGAAACGTCGCAAATAAAAACAGTTTTTTAGAAGCGTATACTTTTTCCTAATTATTTTACGGCAACCGAAGACAGACTCTTCATAATCTAATATATATATATATATAGATATATATATATATATATATATATATCTATTATATATATATATATATATTGTGTGTGTGTGTGTGTGTGTGGTGTGTGTGTGTGTGTGTGTGTGTGTGTTCTTTATGTATTTCTATTGACCGATCCTTTCGCAAACTGCGCATGCATGTCTGGGAAGCTTCCAGGTTATTTTAGAATCTTCTGATAGGCATGAGCGGGCAAACGAGAACGGTTGAGTTTGTTCTGGAACTAGCGCAGCCACCAGCGATAACACTGGACTCCTCGATGCCACATGTATAAATGCGCCTAGCCGCAGATCAGTTTATCGACGGTCGACGCTCGGTGCGCCGCTATCAGTGTACAGCTCAAATTGCTTGTACGTTGCTCCTTTAATTTTCCGGGCACAGGTTCATATATATAATATATATATATATATATATATATATAATATATATATATATATATATATATATATATATATATATATATATATATATATATATAATTATTGGAGCACGGGCAAGGCGATGCGCGGTGGACATTTGTTCTTGCCCGCGTAATTGGCTGTTCCGTGATATCTCAAATATGTCGCTGCCGCAGACACGGCGGCACACTGAGAAAGAGGATTGTCTGTTAATTTACAGAGCATTCAATCTCAGCAGTGCGCGAGAGGAAGAAATACAGGCATGTCGAATCGGCAAAGTTTTACTCTGTCAAGCCGGTGGCTAATAATGCGGTTCGAGTCGGATACACATAAAGGGTGTTAGAAACTACCAAAATTTAGGCAAAAAGCGTTATTGTTCGCAAGGACTATAATGCTGGACAGAGCATACTTAAACAAAAAAGTTATTCGAATACGAGGTGCCTGAACTCCCCACCTTAGTTGAGCGAAGATATAACAAGAGACTGCTCTATGAAAAGACTCCGGCCCAAACTCCCACATATTCTCATAGAGCAGAAGGGCAGGTAACTGGCTTCTATGGTGCCATTCTGCTTAGTTTTATAATTTCTGGGTGCGTTCTTTTGTCTGTACACCGACAGAAAAACGGGAGATCAGGAAAACATAACTACCGCTCTTGCGCACACCTTTTTAGTTAGTCCCCTAGGGAGCTTAAACTTGGAGGTTTAATTTACCGCTACGCTGGTACAATTACCTCGCAAAACACAATTTAACCTCAAAAGTACAAAGTTTCGACTGTGTTTTTGCAACAAAAGCTTCCCCAATTACAGGTATAATTGCATTAACGCAAAAAGCAGCTATTTATTACTTGCCCTTGCCGTTAACCAATGCGTTAGGCGCTTTTCTGCTGCTGCTATGACCTCTTACACTATATCATTTTGGGATACCTTATTGCGCACTTTTGGATTATTGTTATGCGCGGATGTTTTCACCAGTTATCGAGTGTCTCATCAAACTCGTAGAACTTTCACGGCTTCGTAAATGAGGTGACCATTTCATAGTCTGACCGGCAGATTTTAATCACGGAGTTACTTAGTTGCGTCACTGTATCTTTGTCAGGAACGCATCTATTTTCTCTTTCTTTGCCCGGATTTCCCATTTAATTAAAATGCACATTCAATACGACTTGAAACTACTCTGTCCGTGTTCGGCTGCTGACCCGAAAGTTTCAGGCTCGATGCCGGCCGCGGCGGTCGCATTTCGATGGAGGCGAAACGGTAGAGGCCCGTGCAATGTGCGATGTCAGTGTACGTTAAAAGGGCCCTGTTCTGTTTTGCCGCTCATAAGTCGATCATGCAGAAGGGACGGCGCGGCACTGTACGTTATACAAAGCTTCTTTCTCGGCTTTCTCTCTGCATGGTCTTTGACTGTGCAATTATCATTGGAAAGCAAACGGCTTCCTTTGAGCAGCTTGTCTCCTCCGCCGGCCCCCAGGGGCTGCGGTTACGCGACCGTGCTCTGTTTCCCAGAGGCTGGCTCGGGGTCAAGGTCGAAGTGTGGTGAAATGCCGCTCGAACGCGTGGGAAGCGAGGGGGGCAAACATCTCCTGCTCCCCGCCGCCGTTTGAGGGGATGGTGGCGCTTTTATTCACCATTACTTTAACGACCGGCACTGTGCTTTCGGCTCGCTGACTGTAGTGCAGAGTCGAGTCGCAGCAATGCACGGTCCGAATGCGAGAGAGGCGAGGACACGCAAACGCCTTTTGTTTCCCGGAACCGTTTCTACGACCAGCACCGTGGGCTCGACTCGATGAGCGTGGGAGATGGCACGAATGCCTCAGGGCTACGATACCGATATATTTCGACCGTGAGAATCCCTGAAAGCGTGGGATAAGGAGAGGGAGAGCCATGATAAGAAAGAGTGCCAAAACGCCTGTCTAAACTGTAAAGACACTGCTGTCGAGATTAGGGACAGCCCAGTAGGGAGTGGCTTAATCTGAGGGTAAACAGATTGGATAAGAGAATGTTGGGGCGGACCACCAGTGGCCACCTCCCCTATAGTCTTTGTTTATCGCAGGGTACTTAAAGGGACACTAAAGAGAAACAATGAATTGGTTTAGATTGATAAAGTGTGCTCGGAGAACTCTTGTGTAGTTTATTTCACCACCATAGGTTTATTATTAGAGAAAACCAAGTTCAAAGTTTCATTTTTAAATTTCGTGCCGAACTTTGTAATTCGTGACGTAAAAGGTTTCAAAGAGCATTTAACGTATGCTGGAGCCACTGGCTCGACGAAATTTCCACAAACTCGTTATGTCAAGTCTCTGGCCACCTCAGAGGACAATGTACTTCGATTTAACCGATTAGGAACTACGTAGGCCCAAGCAGGCGCCGTCAGAAATATGTGACGTCACGGCAAATGGTGCGGGAATTCCAAGGTGGCGTCGCCACCTGTATTTTCTTTTTGCGCGTCTTCTCGCTTATTAAGCGTCTTCTCGCAGCAAGCGTGGTGTTTTTGGTATCGTGGAATACTACTTTACTAATGCGAGAAAAATCGTTTTCCTCTTTAGTGTCCCTTTAAGACTGGACGGAATTCGTTTCCCTTCAGTCTAGGCTGCAATCACTTAACTGATCGGTCAGTAAGACTCCGTACGATGCAACTTTTGTCTGGGCCGTAACCACTTGGTAGTCGAACAGTGAGACTCTGTTCGTCGTATGTTGTAACAGTGTTCTAGGCTCTAACTTAAGAAATGTTAAGTAGAAGAGTAAGACGCTGTTGATGTCTATGTTATCATCAACGTGCTTCGGCAAGCTGTACATATTACTGTAAAAATTTCGCTCCAATATACCTACAAGTTTTTATTACCTCCAGCCTGCCTCTTGCTTCATCGACATCGATCATCTCCTTGACGGGACTTCAATCCACATCAAGGAGAAAACGAACAAGAAAAACATAACTGACCCTGCAACGCTCCTGCAAGTAGCCATTAAATGGTTGCACTAATGCAGCTTATGGCCTCTCGCATCGACCGCCGCAAAAATATTTAGGATCCGTAAAGTACGGCCGGATTTACAGACGTTTGTCGCAACCTATAATTTTTTTCTCTCTTGCCTCGTCCCGACGAACGCGCTGAAAGCTAAGCAGGGAGGGATAGCACGGGGGAAAGAAGTCACGTCCCGCGCGCGTCATCTTAAGCACATTTTCCTTTTTAACACGAAAGTGTTAAAAGCCGAGGTCCACCACAATGCCGAGGTCCACCACAGCTATAACATCTGGCTATAACATGTGGCTATAACATCACAAAAAATTTTCCATTATTCCGGCAGTAAAGAGTACTATATAAATAAAATAACACACCAAAACTTACAAGATATAGTAACCACGTGGCAGCGTAACGTTCAGACTTCTAGATTTTTGGTTTATAGCATGAATAGTAAATTCTATTCTCAGTTTTGGTCTCACTGTAGCTTTTTTCTGTCGATTCAGTCTAATTCTTTTTTATTCCAGAGTTGTGACTTCACAGTTCAAGTCACCTTAGAAGGGCAGTTCTCTTACGAAGTTCAGAAAGCAAGAGGGGACTTTCCGAAGAAAGATACTGTATCTGTTTCATACCTCGCAAGCCGTGCATCAAGGTTATCTCGCCTAGGTTCTACAGGCTTAATGTACAATATTGAAGGACGCCATAAGCACGAAGTATTTTGCCCAGACGGAAAAACACGAACGAATAAATCCATAAAGAGCACACCTAATAAAGGTAATAAAGGTAAAAGGAAACACAAAAGAAAAGTTACGTGAAGCTTAGTTACAATATTTAATATATCTTTTCGCCCATTCAACATGAACATTAAAAGACTAAAAAGTTCAAAATTTGCGTGATCTTTTTTTCGTTCGTTCATAGGCTTTACCACGGTCACATTTATTTATTTATTTATTTATTTATTTATTTATTTATTTATTTATTTATTTATTTATTTATTTATTTATTTATTTTTATTTATTTACTTGTTTGTTTATTCATTCATTTATTTATTATTTATCATTGCTTTTGAATAAGCCAGTCTATATGTGCGGCAGGTACCTGATTATGTTTCTACCATACAGTGTGCATGAAAATTTGTGTCTGAAAATGCTCAAAAATAAGTGGAATATGATATTAGCTTTCGGCCTTCATAATTACTTTTTTTATGCAGGCAGGCATCTTAACACGGCTATAGACATCAATTAATGCGCTATCTATAGAGAGTAAATGATCTAGCTTTTAAATTAGATGAGACGGGCGGTCAGGTTAAATGGGATAATTGCAGTTTTAAATGCCAAGCATTTCTTAGCGAACGTCTGCGACTTTGAGCGTATCTATCTATCTATCTATCTATCTATCTATCTATCTATCTATCTATCTATCTATCTATCTATCTATCTATCTATCTATCTATCTATCTAGCCGCCTACGACTTTGTGCTCTCCTGGCCGTTTCGTTAATCGGATGTATACCAAAATTGGTGTGTCATAACATGGCCTTGTTACGAACATAAACGACAGGTCATATCATGAAAATCATGACACGCATGTCATGGACAGCATGATTTACATTCCACGGCCTTTGGGCTCCCTGGCCGTTCCGTTAATCGGATGTATACCAAAATTGGCGTGTCATAACATGGCCTTATTACGAACATAAACGACAGGTCATATCATGAAAATCATGACACGCATGTCATGGACAGCATGATTTACATTCCACGGCCTTTGGGCTCCCTGGCCGTTCCGTTAATCGGATGTATACCAAAATTGGTGTGTCATAACATGGCCTTGTTACGAACACAAACGACAGGTCATATCATGAAAATCATGACACGCATGTCATGGACAGCATGATTTACATTCCACGGCCTTTGGGCTCCCTGGCCGTTCCGTTAATCGGATGTATACCAAAATTGGTGTGTCATAACATGGCCTTGTTACGAACATAAACGACAGGTCATATCATGAAAATCATGACACGCATGTCATGGACAGCATGATTTACATTCCACGGCCTTTGGGCTCCCTGGCCGTTCCGTTAATCGGATGTATACCAAAATTGGTGTGTCATAACATGGCCTTATTACGAACATAAACGACAGGTCATATCATGAAAATCATGACACGCATGTCATGGACAGCATGATTTACATTCCACGGCCTTTGGGCTCCCTGGCCGTTTCGTTAATCGGATGTATACCAAAATTGGTGTGTCATAACATGGCCTTGTTACGAACATAAACGACAGCAGGTCATATCATGAAAATCATGACACGCATGTCATGGACAGCATGATTTACATTCCACGGCCTTTGGGCTCCCTGGCCGTTCCGTTAATCGGATGTATACCAAAATTGGTGTGTCATAACATGGCCTTGTTACGAACATAAACGACAGGTCATATCATGAAAATCATGACACGCATGTCATGGACAGCATGATTTACATTCCACGGCCTTTGGGCTCCCTGGCCGTTCCGTTAATCGGATGTATACCAAAATTGGTGTGTCATAACATGGCCTTATTACGAACATAAATGACAGGTCATATCATGAAAATCATGACACGCATGTCATGAACAGCATGATTTACATTCCACGGCCTTTGGGCTCCTGCGGCCGTTCCGTTAATTTTATATATACCAAAATTGGTACGGCGTGACAAGAGTTCATGACGAACATAATGACAGGTCCTAACATGCAAATCATGACGCGCATGTCATGTGCAGCATGATTTACATGACATGGTCTCGGGGCGCTCGCGGCTGTTTAAATGAAGGGATACATACGAAAACTGGTATGACAAGACATTTCTGTATTGCGAACATAACTGACACGTGGTAACATGAAAATCATGATATGCATGTCATGTACGACATGATTTACATGCCACGCTCATGGCGCACTCGCGGCCGTTTCGCTAGATTGATATACACCAAAATTGGTATTGCGCGATGTGACTTTATGAAGAAGATGAATAACAGGTGGTAGCATGAAAATCATGACATCCATGACATGTATGTCATGATTTACATGCCACGCTCGTGGTGCATTCGCGTCCGTTTCACTTGCGTGATGTAACCAAAATTGGTATTGCGCGAAGCGACTGTATGACGAAGGTAAATGAGACGTGGTAACATGAAAATCATGACATGCATCACATGCACGACATGATTTACATGTCATACTCATGACGCACTCGTGCCGTTTCGCTTGCTTGACATACACCAAAATTGGTATTGCGCGACGCGACTGCATGACGAACGTAAATGAGAGGTGGCAACATGGAAATCATGACATGCAGGTTATGTATGTCATGCTTTACATGCCGCGCTCATGGTGCATTCCCGGCCGTTTCGCTATCTTGGTATACATCAAAATTGGTATTGCGCGACGCGACTGCATGACGAACGTAAATGGCAGGTGGTAACATGAAAACTATGACATGCATGCCATGTATGTCATGACTTACATGCCACGCTCATGGTGCATTCGCAGCCGTTTCGATAGCTCGATATACACCAAAACTGGTATTGCGCGATGTGACTGTATGATGAACATTAGTGACAGGTGGTAACATGAAAAACCATAATATGCATGTCATGTATGTCATGATTTACATGCTCTACTCATGGTGCACTCGCGGCCATATCGCTCCTTTGATATACACCAAAATTGGTATAGCGCGATGTGACTGTATGACGAACATAAATGAGAGGTCTTAATATGCGAATCATGTTATGCATGTCATGTACGGTATGATTTACATGCCACTATCATGGTGCGCTTCCGGCCGTTTTGTTAACGTGATATATACCAAAATTGGTATGGCATGACACGAGTGCGTGATGAACATAAGCGACAAGTCATGCATTATATACCAGAGTATGCGTTTCATTGGCATGGTGTACGCTAGATTGTGCATGCATGCGTGCATGGCAAACATGCGATATGTGGTGGGACTAGATGCCATGGCATGAATGATTTCATTTGGCTCAAGACAAATAAGGCGATGTATGCAGCTCTTTGCTGGCTGCTTCGCATTACATCGATTCCCACAATGCGTGGGGTCTGCCGAATTTTTTTGTTTAAGTAAACCTCATTGAAGTTTGAGATTTGCGAAAGTGGTCACAGCTCATTTTTTCGGGGATCCAATCCGACCATGGTTCAGAACGGCGCAACAAGGAAGACGAAAAGATGAAAGATCAGACGAACACGATCAGATGATGAGACGAAGGCGATCAAATGATCTTTCGTCTTTTCGTCTTCCTTGTTGCGCCGTTCTGAAGCCATGCATCTGTACCAACTCGCCCAATTGTCGGTGCTGCCCAATCCGACCAATTTCGCCGGCGAAACCAAAACCGGAACGCGAAAAAGCCCTCCATACTTCTCCGAGTCGTTGAGTATGAGCTGGTGTCGTTATATCAACCATCGATCTGTTCGGTTCCTGTGTGTGAGGGCTGCGCCTGCCGTGACAGTACGCAAGGCACACGTGAGTTATTGAGTGAAGAACAACTAACGCCACTGCCATCGTTGTCGTCTGCTAGTTGCGCTCGTCGGCGCTTCGGTTTCGTTTGCGCTGGTGCATTTGGCGAAAGTTCATCACTCTGACGTAGTTATCAGAGGCCGTTTTTTCGAAATGTCAAAGCAGCAGCGGGCTCTTCTCAGTGAGGACTTCAAGTCTGCAGTGCGATGTAATCGCTTGTCTCCCCTAATGAAAAGACTAATTATTATACCTTCTGTAATCGGTACTGTATATGTTATCCCTAGTCATTTTAAGAAGTCTAGCACCACATAAAAAAATTCATTATGAACACAGCGAGCAAATATCGTATTTCCCTCATTTCTTAGTCTTTTCGCACACATTTTTCAAACACCCGATGTTCTAACCACATTTTTATACAACCACCGCTGCCAAGTGCAAATTTTCCACTCCCACAGTACAGGGGAGCTGTGCTCGAAGTGTCCATTTCGGCCGCCGCTGTTTAGCCGGAGCTTGACGAGCAGCGCGTCCTCTGTTTCTGGTTCTTCCGCAACGTCATTTTGACGTCACGGATATTTCACAACTTTCGACTCCATTGAGGAGTGCGGAATGCACTTCAACGTGGCGAACGCAACCTCTTGAGATCCGCTTTTGGCCACACAAACCTTGGAGGCCATTCATTAACAGTGATGCTGCGACCGCATTAACACTTGAATTACGTTTAATTCGACCTCACGTTTAACGCAGCCGTGAAGCGCGGTACGAATTTCTAGTACACTTGTCAAGCGCCTATAGGACACGCTCATATGCAAGGACAGACTCGTCAAGCCTAAGTGTTCTGTAACTGCACATTTTCGTACATTTTCTTTATTCTAACTCTGGGAAAGTATTGTGCGGTTTTGGTGTGTCGGACGTGGTCAAGAGTGCGATGACGACACGGCTAGGCGCATTCCAGAGTAACTGAACGCGCTCCGCCGAAATGGACATCTTCGTTAAGTAGACAGTTCGAGCATAGCTCCGCAGGTTCAGCCAGAACTGTAAGTGCGTGACGTCATCATGACGTCGCCATGAAGTCACGTGATGACTTAATCACATGGCATCGTCGCTTGGTCAAAGGTGGGCCGATACCGGAGGCACTGCCAAACCACGTGAGGTGCATAAGGCTTCGAAAGTCTCCGGTCCCGGAGCCAACGCAAAACCACGTTGGGTGTGGGGAGATATCAAGGTGAAGGGGGGGGGGGGGGGAGCGTGACTCGATACAATCGACTGAGAAAAAAAGAAGAAAAATATAGATTTCGCCTTCCAGTCATCTTAGGCAAATGTATAAGGGACCGTGTGACTTTTTGGCTCGATATTATGTTCGTTTACAATGCGGATGTGCTTCAAATTGTGTGAATTATCTCAGCTAATAATAGCTAGGGAACTTGTAGTATCGCTGATTACTGGAATTCCCTAAGTGAGTTCCATTGCGCATGAACCTCGAGAGGTATATTGTCGCTATCTTTATAATACAGGGACCTTACGAGGGCTGCTGCTGACCCACCACGGTGGTCTCGTGGTCATAGTGCTCGACTGCTTGCCTGAATTTGCGGGAACGAATTCCGGCAGCTGCTGCCGCGGCTTCGGTGGAGTCTAAAATGCTTCAGGCCCGTGTACATAGATTCAGGTGCACGTTAAAGAGCACCAGGCGGTGAAAATCTCCGGAGCCTTCCTCTACGACGCCCCTCATAATCATATTGTGGTTTCGGGACGTTTAATCCCACCAAATAGGGGCGAAGCTCCTTAAAGCGGCATCCGTTCGTCCCCGTCGTAGTGCGTAACCAGTCTTAACGCTAGCACCAGATCTTGACCTCCAAGGTGGTGCCGGTGAAAGATTTCTCCTGTGCGTTGTTGAACAATAAAAAATTCGCAGCGTGCGCGTTAACTAAAAGCCGAATTCTTCTGTCTCTCATTCCCTATTAGCAGCCATTGGCATGTTCCAGTAGGAAACGTTAGTAGAAGTAGAAGGGTAAGTGTTAGCTAAAGGCCGACTTCTTCTGTCTCTCATTCCCATTAGCAGCCATTGTTTACCTCCAAGGTAGTGCCTGGTGAGATTTCTCCTGTGCGTGATTACACAATAAAAATTTTGTTCAAAACGCCATTGATTGATGAAATAAACCAACGAAAGACGCTAGATGTTTTCTAAAAGCAAAACGAAAAGACGCCAGATGTTTCTAAAGCAAAACGAAAAGACGCCAGCTGCTTAACGAAAGACGCCAGATGTTTCTCCTCTCCTCAGCCTGTTATTAGGACAAACCGGGCGTTGTAGGACAAACCGGGCGTTGTAGGACAAACCGGGCGTTGTATTAATAACAGGCTGATGGATCATAAAGCTTCACTAAAGGGACAGCCACGCTCTAACCTTTCCTTGCACTGCAGAGAATGCGGCTGCGCGCCACAGTTCGATGAGACGACGGTGGAATCGAGGTTCAAAGATAGGGCAGCTCTTGAAATTGAGGAAGCTTATCTCATTACCAAAGCTGGTGATGCATGTGTCGCGAAGCCCTCCGTCACACTACTTGCTGCGGAGATAAATTTTCTGGAAGCGTGTCATTGAGACAATCGCTGTGTGTACACGTGTCTTCAACACGGTGTCATCTAACCGCATATATGTATGTTTGGTGTTTCAATAAATTTTCAGTTGATTGCTGAACTGTAGCACCTAGCAATGATACCATATGGAGCCTAATGTTAATATACGCTCACTCGAAACACCGTGCTTTGCTGACTGTGGCTTTGTGTCACTTCCACCAAATCTTTTGCCTTCCAAATCGGCATGGAAGACAGTGCTACTTGCAACCACTACGACAGCCAAGAAACTACAGAATACGTTCTTTGTCGCTGTCCTCGCTGCAGCGCGCACAGACTGCCGCTACCTGCTGTGTTGGCCCACCTTGACGACAGGCCTCTGTCGGAACAGTCAGTACTGGAATGCCGACCCGACCGTCGTCGCACCGGCAACCTATTAAGACCTTATTTAATTTTTTGCGTGGCAGTGGCCGATTGGATAGGCTATAGTGCTCCTGCTCCGCACCTTCTTTGTTTCTCCGCTTTTCTTTCCATCTCTCTTACCCCTTACCCTTTGTTTAGGGTAGCAAACCGGAGTTCGGGTTGACCACTCTGCCTTTCCCTCAATTTTTATCTCTCTCTCTCTCTCTCTTTCTCTCTGGTTCACTCAATTCTTACTATTCCAGTCTGTTGTATTGAGTATGAGCGGTCATACTGAGGTGAAGAAGGCGCGCCAGGCGTTGCGTTAGGGTGCCTCTGTGCGCACCAGCCTTCTGTTGGTACAAAATGCGTTCGCAACGGGAAGCACGATAGAAAAGCGTGGAAGCACTGGGTGATTTACACGACTGCTCATTATTTTATGAGAAAATAAGAAAATTGGCCACTAAGTTCGCCAAAATAGAAGTTCAAAAGTAGCCCGAAGGTAGCCGTGTAGCCAACCTGAAATTTTCGTCGCCAGGCTGGTTCGCCATGTAAACAATTTGATGCAGTGTAGCAACCAACGACAACCCTTGTTCTGGGTCTTCCATAGGTCAGCACAAAAATGTGGAGCTCACTCAGACTCATTCATGAAATATATTTTGCGCTCAGAGCTCATTCGGACTCCAACACACCAAAATCTTCCTTAACTGAACTCACTCGGACTCACACTCACTGAATTTTTTCTCAGCCGGACTCACTCGGACTCAAGCTCACCAAAATATTACTCACTTGGACTCACTCAGACTCAGACTCACGGCTCTATCTGAGTCTGCGTGAGCCTGAGTGAGTCGACTCATGAGTCCGTTAGCGTATTTTGGCTTTTTTGACCACGGTGTCAATGCTCTTCAACTCCAATATCTCATATAATCGGTGCTCTACGATGCGCCATTTGATCTTGCACCGTCTTATACGAGTTATCAGTGGGCTGCAATCCAGTAAGGACATTTTTATTGAAAGAGGTGACTTACAAGAGATATTTTTATCTAGAATTTCCTCTGAGAGAGATTGCGGGGGGGGGGGGGGGAGGCCAACCTGCCCCCCCCCCTTTCTACGCTACTTACGCCTCTGATTATTAACTATTGAGCTGGCGTATGCACGCTAGTGTTTTGAAGTGTGTGTGAGTCGGCAGGAGTACATACGTGAGCCGACATAAGGCTGAAAGTAATGCTGAAGTTGTGTAGATAGAACCAGAGGTCGGCAAAAAAGTGTGGAGCTCACTCAGATTCATTCAAGAAATATATTTTGTGCTTAGTACTCACTCGGACTCAGACTCACCAAAACTTCCCTCTTGTGGACTCACTCGAACTCAGGCTCCCTAAAATTTTCCTCAACCGGTCTCACTCGGACACAAACTCACGAAAATGTTACTCACCCGAACTCACTCAGAGTTCGGGTGAGTTCTCAGTCTGAGTGAGTCTGAATGAGTCGACTCATGAGCGAGCTTGCCGACCCATGGAGTCTTCTGCTCTCATAATACATAATTGACTTAGTGAATAACATGTCCTCACAGATATGTTTGCGCTGTTTGCATGTCGTTGTCCAGTATGTTGCATTTAAAGGGCACAATAATAATAATATTACTAATATCTGGGATGTCGCATGCCAGAGCCACGATGTCATTATGAGGCACGCCGTAGTGTATGGCTCCGGAAACTTCTAGCATCCGGTGTTCTTTAACGTGCACTGACATCACACAATACACAGGCCTCTAGCATTTCGCCTTCATCGAAATATGACCGCCGCGGCCGGGATTGAACCCCTGACCTTCAGATCAGCAGCCGAGCACTGCAACCACTGTACCACCAGTGCGACCTTTAAAGGGCCCAAAACTCTCCGAGCTTTGACAGTGATTAAGCTCTTTACGCTCGTATTCCGTCCACAAGTACAAGCTGCCAGACGAACACAATTGCAAGAACTTTCGGTAAATTTTTCGACAGCATCGGCCATTGTCGTTTTTTATAACGAAGGCTGTGCAATGCAGCCGTCGTTACTTGGGCTCTGAACGTTATTTACCTGAACTTCCGGTTCTGCTATGATTGCGAAACAAATAAGGGGAGGAGTCGTGGGGCCGGTTGTTTATTCCTTTCGTTTTAAAAGCGCAGCTGTTTATTAAGCCGCCCTTAAAAACATTGGTTGCTTGGTTGGTTGCAAAACTTTGTTAAGGTCCTGTGTTCACAGAAAACTACAGGGGGTATGCGCCACAGGAATTGGGCAAGCAAAACTACAGAGCACAGCAGGTGCGAGTGTTAAACGAAAACGCTGGTCGGCGAAGTGGAGCACGTGAAACACGTGAAACACGTGAAAGAGAGAGAAAGAAATAGAAAGAAAAAATAGACACAGAGAGTGAAAGAGAGAAAGAATTATGCAGACTGAATGAAAGCAATAAAAAGAAAGACAAAGAGAAAAAATACAGGAAATAAAGGAAATAAAGAAAAAAAAGAAAGACGGACAGAAACATAGAAAGAGAGAGACAGAGACAGAAAGAAGCAGACACGAAATAGAAATAGAAAGAACAGAGCAAAACAGAAAAAAGAGAGAAATTGAGCGAAAGAAGCAGAGAGAGAGAGAAAGAAAGTGACGAAAAAGAAATGAAGATAGAAAGAGCGAGAAAGAAAAAGAAATAGATAGAGAGAGAAACAAAAGAAATGGAAAAGTAGCAGGTGCAGAAAAAAAAACAGATAGATGATGCAGAGGGGAAAAGAAATAAATAGAAGAAAGAAAAAAAACAGAAACGAGGAAGGTCACCCAGCACCGCTAGTCCTTCAGGCGTGGAACCACTAGTGCGAAGCTGCCATGTTCTTAATTTTCCCATCATATTTGTATCTGTGTTGTGCCAGTGAGCTCGTGTCGCTAACTGTCATTCTCGACGCTGCATATTTATTTATTTATTTATTTATTTATTTATTTATTTATTTATTTATTTATTTATTTATTTATTGTACCCTCAGGGCCCGAAGGCATTACAGAGGGGAGTGGGGATACACAAAGAATACAATAAACAGCAAATCATAAAAGAAAAGAAGTAAAAATACAAAGTGGCTGGCGAAAACTTACAACAAGACAAAAAAAAGGAAATACAGCAGTGGGAATACACGACAACAATTTTGATAATGAGAGAAAAAAAGTTATACAAAGAGTAAGAAGCATAAATATATTCACAAGATAGCAATTGTTTTACGAAACATATTTATATCTGCTATGTCAGCAATGTCATGGGGAAGAGCATTCCAACTGACACAAGTTCTGGGTACGAATGAGTCATGAAAACATTCACTCATTTCAGATTTGGAAGCTGTGCAAAACCGTGCCTGTCGTTTCATACTCTAACTATCACCGAACAAGTAGCGTAACCGCCATGAAATTAAGTTTGTCCCTCCCTCCTCTCTCTCATCGCAGGTCTGTAGCTTCATTATGTCTTTTTCATAAAATTTACTACAACTATCTGAAAAACAAATTACTCACAAAGCCCTCGTGCATATCAGCTCGCATTGATCACCGCAATAAAGTTGGGATTCCATCTTGTCACACTAAATGTTTTCATGACTCATTCGTACCCAGAACTGTTCGCCTTCAGCAACCTTGCCCAAGAAGATTTCCATAGCTGTTTCACTCAACTAATATAAAAAGCTCTATCATAGGAGAATATAGGAGAAAATATAGGAGAAAATATAGGAGAAATATATTTGGAACACAAAACTAGTCAAAGTATCTACGCACGCGGGAGTTCCTTATATCACTTAAATGACATTATTTGCAACACAGACTTTTCCTTAAGGCATAATATCGGTTGTGTAAATTTGTATTAAATGTGCGCCGTTAGGCCGATGTTGTTTATGCATTTCTCACCATCTAAAAAAACATCAGAGATTACATTCCATCTTTGCAGAAGCGTTCACATGCGCTACTGTTTATATAGAGAACTTTATTTATCACACGCCTGCAATAACTATAACATTGTTGACATTATAATTTTTGAGTTATAGTTATTGACATATACATAGCCGACTAGCAAACCTTTGTCTTCCAGCGATTGATTGCGGGCAGTGGCGATATATACTGTCGGCTCTTACAGATGTCATTATTGTAAACACCTCAGAATACCGGACATTCTCATTATTAAACAAATGTCAATGAATTCTACAAAACTGGCATGAAATAGGTTGCCGAATAAAATACATCAGTACAATAGCGTCGAGTAACAAACTTTTTTTCACTGACATTTTGTTTTGCTATCAGAAATGTTACCACTACATTAGAGAGCCACTATTAAGTTTGCGTGCTGCTACTGTATAAAAACAAACAGCCGGAGGATCTGGAGTGGTCCTCAAGGAAACCAGCGGAGTCGGTGCGTATATTGTATTAATTCTTACGTTATTGCGCACCGCTTAGAAGACGAAGACTGAACCACACGAACACAAGAGCAAGCTTCAACTGAAGGTTATTGGACGGACACATGGTGCTTTTATACAATCGCGTTTCATAGTTACATACAAACAAACCCAAGACATTTACAAAATATGATTTTCGAAAAAATATAAATATTACAATACTGATCACCACTCATGCCGAGGAAACACGCACCTATCGCATATCCCTGCATTGTGAATTCAGATACATTATTAAATGCGAAGCATTTCTCAGCGAACCTTTGGCACTTTGAGCGTTTCTATCTACGTATCTATCTATCTGTCTATCTATCTAGCCGCCTACGTCTGGGTGCTCTCATGATCGCCTCCTTAACCTAGTGTAGACCAAAATTGGCATGGGAGGGTAAGATGATTTGACGAATACGACTGTCGGGTCATTACATGAGTAATGTGAAAATCCTGTCGCGTACGTCGTCAAACCCTTTCCACTAGACACGTGTGGCACCTACCCGTTTGCCACGGGCTGCGGTATACGGGTATGCGCCACAGGTGATTGACAGTTTATATCTACCCAGGAACGGTGAGAACGGACATTGGTAACTTAAATGCGAGAGCGTTAAGAAAAACCAACATCGGCAGCGTTGACTTGACGAATGGAAAGAATGAAAATTCGGATCCCAGCAGGAATCGAACCCAAGCATTCTGCGTGGCAGTCAGGTATTCTACCACAGAGCCACGCCGCTCTGTAAACTGGTTTGGAAAAAACAGCCTATGCAGGCGCAATGTCGGTGTAAAGTCAATTGTGCTTGTGGTGCTAGCTATCTAACTTTGCAAGAAAGCAAACTACTACTCCTACGATACTCCTACGATACAGGCGTCATATCAGATTAACGTCTGTGGTTCCAGTGTTGGCTCCGCTTTTATAGCAGTATAGTAAACATTACGTTTGTATTCCTATGATTCAGCAAGCTATATTCAAGCATTGCTCTACCCCGGAGGAATACAACGAAAGTTACATATGATATCCACATCCCCGCACCGTAAAGTGCACTTTGTCCGCCAGAATGACGTAGTGTCCTCTTCATTTCTTACGAGGCTGGGCGATGGCCTCATGCTGACCGAGGATGATGCCAGATTTTTTGACAGCCGCTTTGTAGACTAGGTAACGTAGGCCACATACGCCCAGGAAGACTACGAATACGAGAAGCGTCGTCCACTGATGTCGGTCCTACGTAGAACTATGCAGGCCTACCAGCCTCGATGGCCTATATTCACCAACGTGAAGGGTGGCTTCAGGTTCCGACATGTCGCCGGCTCTATCGACTCACAATTTGTCGACGAAATGACCGACGCATCCACGAATTCCAACAGCTCTACTATACCACATACTTCACTACACATGGATCCCTCGTCACCGCGATCACGACCGGATCCTATCACAAGTGATGACCAGCTGCTGGTGTTCACTGATCACGCTCATGATGACTTTGTTCAAGAACTGTCAAGAACTTCTTCCACACATGCACACGGGTTCGTGAAACGTGCGTGTGTTCTCCGTCATAAGGGACAAGTATAAGCGCTACATATCAGCTTACTGCTTCTGGTGGTGGTAATACCCACGTTGCCGTTGGCCGCGTTACCCAACTGTAAAGAACTGCTTATGTAACACATATGCGGCTCTTCAACCTTCAATATATATGTGTGCGTATAAAATTTATACAAATCTTTAGCGTCATTTTGTGACGTGTCGCTCAGTAAAAAAAAAATACGCCACAGTCACCTTCCTGCCGCATGCTTCGCATAACATCTACTCCCACGGTACGTGGGATCTGCCGAATTTTCTCCTTCTGCGTTAATCCCAAAGATGCCATACTGACGCAGTCAACCCCCAAGCGAATAATCTCGGACGCCTCAATGATTTCGCGCGTCATCCTAATATTGTACCTAGCGATAACCTTGGTTTCATGGAACTTCGGCTGGCATCCGCAATCTCGACAATGCAAGCCTAGGTGTCCTTGCACCGATTTATGCACATTGTTGTTGTGCTCCCGAGGTCTTTCATTAAGGCACCTTCCCGTCTGGCCTACGTATTTCTACTTGTGTAACTATCAAACGCGATTGTATAAAAGCATCACGCGTCCGTCCAATAAATTTCAGTTGAAAGTCTGCGCTTGTGCCCATGTGGTTCAGTCTTCGTCTTCTAAGCGGTGCGCAAACGTAACAATGAATAGACACCAACTGACCCAAGCAAGTACACGTATATTGTAGTTTCTTCGTAACTGCATAAATCATTCGACATTTTTTTCTGTTTAAAGAAAGTTTAAAAAGAAAGAAAGTTTAAAGAAAAAATTGGCCGCGTATCTGCGTGCTTCGCTGCAAATGTCGTCTAAAGACGATAGAAGAGGCGCTGCGTGAGATATGAACGCCATCTGGCAATACGTCGGGAAACGTGAATGCTGTGTTGCGGGCTGGTATCCCGGCGCAGCAGCAGGCGAAGACCGGCGGTGACCAACGCGACCGGCGGGGACGCCAGCCAGCCCGAACACGCGGTTTGGCTCGAAGCGCCGAAGCAGAAGAAACGTCTGCACTCAACGAGTACTCTCCACACACTCTTTTATATTCACGTCGCCTGGGTAAAGCAGGAATGCCAGAGCGGCGCCCCATGGCACTCGTACAGTGCAATACTGAACCGAAACCGAAACACAACAATGAGCTCGTGCAGAGGGCACGGAGGAAGCCAAGTTTCAGTCGCATTTTCAGCGCAGCTTAAGAAACTAGGGTATCTAGAAATACGTATCTCTGTATTTTCTATTAAAGGAACACACCACCTAATACTTACCTAGTGATGTTGAGCCTCAGATATGCCTAATGTTTGCTTTTTGATCAACAATGTACACAAGTATGAACCTAGTCAGCCGTTCACGATGGCTGGCCCTTGGGCAAGTGGTTCAACTTTGGCTGAGTGGCTGAATCGAGGGACGTGCCGACAAACAGAAAGACAGACAGAAAGACAGACCAAAATTTCTGCGTTTAAGTTCCCCAAGAAAGACTATCGTCTTTAAAGATGGCGAAGCTTGCGCTAAGTCGCGTATGACTTCATCCTCCTCTGCCTCGTGCTAGCCGAGCGCGCACCCTTGTCCTAGCGCCGCTCCGTCTTCCTGACACACAGCTACGCTGCGAAAATTATACATAGGGTGCTGCCTGAATTGACTCTGGAGTCTCAGTGCACGGATTTGGGCTGGTTGGTTAGGCGTATTCGACAGGTGTCGTCCGTGTCGTCTAGCGCTATGAGCCGGATGGCCTCGGCCGTGCAGCAACTTGATTTGATGGCCTGCCAAACATGTCTCTGGTGCCCGACTTTGACCGCGTCGTGATGGTAACGGCGAGGGCGGCACGCTCAGAGAAGGGTACCGGAAGAGTATCCGAGGAGGCATCGGGGTCTGCATGACGTCTCGTTTTGTCTTTGCCACCTCTTTCAGGAAGCCGGTTGCATCAGAATCGTTGTCACTACCGGAAAGACGGTCACCTTGTTCGTATAAGCTGAAGCGAGGGAGGGGGGGGGGGGTGAGAGTTTGAACAGCCAATGTTGCCATTTGAAGGGTCTTTTCTATGTCTCCTATATTGTGGGCATTCCGGAAGGGGATTTTGCGTCAGGATTCGAGAAAATACCGATACCAATCTCAATAATAACCAAAGTCTGGACTCCAATTCCAAAATACAGAGTTTTTGTTGCGCGGTTACGTTTCAGCGAATAGTGACCGCATGGGGTGCCTCAAGAAAAGAATGCTTGAGACCAACCACGCCTGTGTAGCTTATCCGAACAAAGTGACCGTCTCAGCGTCTGCACTGGACTCTTAATAATGTTGTACCCTCTCTCTTTCTCCCTCTCTCTCACACACACACATCACATCGTAGCTTGGTCAAAGGTGGGCTGATCACGGAGACAGGGCAAAACTAGGTCAGGTGCCTCCGATCCTGGAGGCAGTGTGAAACTACGCTAGGTGCACAAAGCTTTCAGAGGGTGGCGGGGCACGATAAATACATCTAGGGAGCCTACATGAACGGACGGTCATGTAGGCTCCCTAATACTTCGACTGAGGAGAAAAAGAAGATGGCTTTCGCCTTCGAGTCGCCCTAGGTGAATGCACAAGGGACCCTGTGGTTTTTTTTTTTTTTTTGACGTGAGAACTAACACCTAACATAACATTTTTTTTCCCTTTACAGACATGCACGTTCAGCGTTGAAGTTGACCTCAAAGGCTATGTGGCATTCGAACTAACATACACAAGGGGAGATGAACCACGCAAGAACGCTATCGCCATTGGTTTTATGCAAGATCCTAGTAAAGGACTCGTAAGAAGCGGCTACGATGCCTTAATTTTCGTCGTCACTGGAACTTATCAGCACCGTCTAATATGTAAAGAATAGGGAAAGGGGCTAAAGAAGCTTAAACAAAAGCAAAAAAAAAGATCGCCGAGACAGTAAAACTCAACAGTAATAAAATCTAAAAAAACGAAACTGCAGAACGTTCATTCGTGTGGCTTGAAGGACAGATATATTTTTTCGTTTTCGACAAGTATTCAGTTCTAGAGTCTTGTCCAAAATGTAACTTATAGGCTCCATTGTATTTACATACATTTTTCCTGACACATAACAGTGCTAGGGCGCGTTCCGAGGGACCAAAATGAAGTTTATTCATCCATCCATCACATACCAGTAGTTGTATCTTACAAGAGAAGTATATCGTGTTGTTGGCTTCTATTAATAAATCGAATTCGTCTGACATATGCTCCAAATTGCAATAATTGAACAGCCGACCACCTTGTCAATCTGTGGAACCTTCTTCTGAGCAAGTGTGGCACTTATTATTGGGGAATGATAGCAACATAACCTTAGTTGCGCATTTATTGATATACATTTTCGTGTGGCTTAGAAAACAGTAGTTATTCGTGTTCTTTTTCTTGGCGTTTTCAACATCCTCATTTGCACAGCTATTTTAAATACACTTTTGCTTTATTTTTTAGACAATGTTAAGTGCTGCATCGTGGCTCGAATGCTGGTGGCAGTTGTGTCTTTGCTCCAGCATTAGGTATTTGCTCTAGGTGTCTGTAATTTATGTAGCTTTCATTTGCCTTGCGTTCTCAGCTTCAGTAGTAGGTCTGCTTGGCTAGCTTACCTTAAAAAGTCCTAACCCACGTTTTCAATTTTATGGCAAAGCTTTTACTTTTCCCTGAACAACCACGGTTCTGCGTTCCAAGGTCTTTACCTAGAACATGCTTCTAGATACCATCTGTCTACTTATACATACATACATACATACATACATACATACATACATACATACATACATACATACATACATACATACATACATACATACATACATACATACATACATACATACATACATACATACATACATACATACATACATACATACATACATACATACATACATACATACATACATACATACATACATGTCATTATTATTGTTAGTAGTACCAGTAGTAGTAGTAGTAGTATTTGATATTGATAACAAGGTCAAAGAGGAAAGGGAGGGAGAAGTCTGACAACTGCCACTTTGAGGGCCCCAACGCCTGCCTACTCTTTCGGGAAGAGGGAAGAGGTCGAGGAAACGAGACAGGAAAGCAAGCAAATGACAGCGACTCTGGCGAAAATAGGTAGCAACACGGAAAAAAGTCACAGTTTCGCCGCATTGGAGAAGCAATGAATGCGATAGCAACAAATTGGAATGTAACGCGAAGAACGGAAAGCAGCTGGAAATTTCCACCGCGTCGCTCAAGCGCAGTGGACGTATGATAGGACAAGCGCGAACTATGAAGTGTCACAGCTCGACACTTAAAGCGCGTTGATCAAACATAAAGAAGGACGCGCGAAACGAGCGCACTGGTATACACAGGACGAGCGCGAACTAACAACTGTCACAGTTGTTACTTCTTTCTGTTTGAACAGCGCGCTCTGTTCACAAACGCTGCCGCTGCAATGAGCGAAGTAATCTTCGTACGCTCTCTAACATCAGCGCGGACATTGCGGTGAAAGCACGACATGCAAACCACTCCCCACCCGAGATAAGCGCGCGCTGGCGACCACGCCCTGAAGGACGAAGTGCACTTGGCGAGGCAGGACGCGCGCGCGCGCTGCAGCTAGCGGGGTGACGATCTTTAAAGCGCGCCCCTCGCGCCATCTTGCTGGTGACCAAGAAAACAAACTGAAACGCTTCTGAGCTCCGGGTAACGCACCAGTGGTAAATGGTCTATGTAAATAGCTAGCCGTTAGCGTGCTGAAAGACGTACACCTCGTGGCCTTGCCGTCTAACGCCGCGCGCTCTGTAGCGAGAGGTCGCCCTTTGGATTCCGCGCTTCGGAAAAAAGATTTCTGAAGTATTTTTCTTCGAGGCCTTTATGTATATACGGGTCATGATGGCGACGGCAACTGCGAAAACCAGCCCAGAGTGTC